>NC_132896.1:1945306-2050306 GCF_030463535.1 Salminus brasiliensis | reverse complement strand
GGTTCTGTTCACGTTATTCCCCTCTCATTGCTCGTCTGGCCTGGCACGTCATGACACTATTCAATAATTATTATTTGTATTGTGCTACATCCAACAGATCTCGTACGTACACTCAAAAACACACTACTGTAAGTGTTCTTTATTTAATATTTCATATGAAACCATGACAACTTAAAGAACCGTTTGGACGTACAGGTTTATTGCAAACGTTTGGGCACCCCTGGTGTACAAACAATAAATATCCCGTACAGAGAAACACCGTAATATGTTCTAAAGCATAATTGATGTTTATTTACTATATTTAACATCTATTAAATATATTGTATAGCATATTAATATATATTGTATCCAAAATGTGCAGAAAAAACAATTTGAGACATAAAACACTCAACTGAATCTGTATGAAATACAACGACTGTCTATTAAATGTTTCGCTGCACCCCAACCTTAGACCTAACCCTTAAAGTCGAAACTACCTCCACCATGTTTGTAAGCTGTGCTTTAGCCTGGCTAGCTCTCACTGTGAGCTGTAGCAGTGTGTGAAACTACCTCCACCATGTTTGGAAGCTCTGCTTTAGCCTGGCTAGCTCTCACTGTGAGCTGTAACAGTGTGTGAAACTACCTCCACCATGTTTGGAAGCTGTGCTTTAGCCTGGCTAGCTCTCACTGTGAGCTGTAACAGTGTGTGAAACTACCGCCACCATGTTTGGAAGCTGTGCTTTAGCCTGGCCAGCTCTCACTGTGAGCTGTAACAGTGTGTAAAACTACCTCCACCATGTTTGGAAGCTGTGCTTTAGCCTGACTGGCTCTCACTGTGAGCTGTAACAGTGTGTGAAACTACCTCCACCATGTTTGGAAGCTGTGCTTTAGCCTGGTTAGCTCTCACTGTGAGCTTCACCTGAGTTTAGGATTATACACAAACCAAAGTTCAATTCCCCCTAAACCTAAACATAGGCCTAATCCTAACAGTCCTAACACCTTACCCCTCTGAAACCTCGGTCAGCGGAGGCCCGCATGCTGCAGCGGTGCACAGATGGTTGAGTTAGCAGTCCTTCTTTTTAATTGTGGAAGGTCCTGATAGGGCAGCGCACTGAGCCATTACTGCAGACTGAGGTTCAGAGGCCAGAGAGCGCAGTGGGCTCGGCTTTCAGCAACATGAGAACATGATGGTCTGACAGAAGCAGGGAGGACCCAGGGAGCTGACCTGTGACGGAGATGACCGCTCTGACAGGCGAAACCTTTTGTACGGGAACTCAAAGTTCATGTGATCAGCAGTAGTTAAAGTGAGCGTGGAGTCGGTTCCTATAGAAGCTCTGCGGGGCTGATCGGGAAGCCTGTGTTAAACATTGAGGATTTATTCAGTTTATGGAAATTACAGGATTATTGGTTGGAATAATATTGATAATTATGTGTTTTGTATTTAATACAATTTTATTTAAGCTTTATTTTAGTGTCAAAAATTTTAAATCATATAGAAAAATACATAAAAACTTCTATTAAATTAAATATTACAGGGTTCACATAAATGCTTGGTGGCTTGGTTGCTTGGTTGTTAACCTAATAAACTATGTACAAAATATAATTAACGGACAAAAATTTTGGGACACCTGCTCATTCATCCTTTCTTGTGAAATCAAGCGTATTAAAAGAGCTGATCCTGCTTTTGTTGGAGTAACTGTCTCTACTGTCCAGAGAAGAAGTCTTTCTACTAGATTTTGGAGGAGCATTGCTGTGAGGATTTGATTGCATTCAGCAACAAGAGCTGAAGTTAGTGAGGTCAGGATGTTGGATCCCCAACTCCCCAACTCCTCCCAAAAGTACTGGATGGAGCTCCACCACCATCATTCCAGAGAACACAGTTTTTCCACTGCTCCACAGCTCCTCAATGCAGGGGGGGCTTTATACCCCTCTAGCCCACGCCTGGCATTATTAGGCAGCATGGAGCCAATAGGGTCATGATGTTGATCTGCTCCAGAGAGTCCTATTCTATTGGCAGTACTTCTTCTCAACAAGGACTAGACAAACTGTGTGTGCATTTGCACATCTGTGTCAGCAATGGGTGCAACTAATCACGCACAGTATTGCCAGTAATGCGTCTGGCAGCAACACGACCCCAAAGCATAATACATCCACCCCCATGCTTCACAGCTGGCAATGTGTTCTTTTTAAGAGCTGTTATCTCCAAAGTACCTGAGCTGACTTCTTCAGTCCACAGCATTTATTTGTAAAACATATCTGATATTTGATATTTCTTATTACTCCTCATGAAGATCATAGTGGAGTAGTGCACCACCCTCTCGACTCAGTGCCGATTAATATGGGGGTTTGGGTTTGCCTGTCTTACCGGCATATGTGCAGTTCTCTTTGAGAGTGTCTTCTGATCTATTTGGCAGATCACTGTTGGCCTTTTTATTTGTGCTGTTATTGCTTATTAAGGGCTTGTAAGATGTTTAGGACCTAATAAAAAAACATATCTATTTTTCTGTTAATAATTCATGTATTAGAATTTTTTTGCATTGCAATCTCTGAAAAGAAAATGTACAGTGTTTAAAAAAACGTTAAAAGTTAAATTGATAATGTAAATTAAGGAAATTTGATTTAGATTATTACAATTAATTCAAATATTATAATTGTTGTAAAATTTTATGTTTTTTTAAATTATTACTATTATTATTATTATCATTACTGTTATAATAATAATAATAATAATAATAATAATCATTGTTATTATTATTATTATTATTATTACATTTACATAGATGACATTTAGCTGACGCTCTTATTCAAAGCGACTTACAAGGTTACTTGTATTACAGAGGAGGGCCAATGTAGTGTTAGGAGTCTTGCCCAGGGACTCTTAATGGTGTACAGCACAGTCACCCAGACCGGGAATCGAACCCTGATCTCCAACATGGTGTAGTAGCTCACTGGCAGGTAAAGTTGTTATCTGTTGCGCCACACCAACCCTATTATTATTATTATTATTATTATTATTATTGTTGTTGTTATGTAATGTATAGGACATCATATTTAATAACCTTAATATAAACAAGTAATAAGCCATTCATAAGCCTGTATGAGGGTTATGTATTTGTTAGGTTAGGTTTTGTTATTGTATCTGTTTTGTCAGAACAGTTCCCACATTTGAAGTGTGGAGTTACAACATGCCCCCTCAATCATTCGGGTGTGTTTATGGTGTCTTCAGTCCTCAGGTGGTCATGTCAGCGCTGTAGCAGATAGCTCTGAGTTTTACATGCTTTGTCAAGCTCACTTATAAAAGAGTCCGTCCTGCAGATAAACTCTCGGCGCTGTGTTTCCCTTCGCCGCCCAGGAGCTCCGTCACTATCTGAGTTTATTGTACAGCTGTTTCTGACATTATCCACACGGCTGATCTGTGTACAGTGTGCAGTTTGAATTTTGTGATGGATGCTGTGTTCTGCCCAGCTTATTGCAGCAGTGCTCCCAGCCCCCTGATCCTGGAGGACCCCCAGTCTGCACACCCAAACTCATCCAGTTTGACTAATCAATGAATTAACCTCTTTCTGAGCATGCATGGATATGTGTGCCAGTGCCACCTATTTTAGTGCAGTAGTCCAGAGTCACATAAACACTCCAAATATGTTTAATACATCTAAACATGTTTTCTTTTTTAAACTACCAATACAATATATATATATATATATACAAAACATAAAAAAATAGTAAAATGAGTCATTATGTCTAATATTTCTTAATGTAAGATTAAGAGTATAGGATTATATAACTTAATTTTAGATATTTTTATAAGCTTTTTATAAACAAAACATATTTATTGTCATTTCAGTGATACAAAGTGCTTTGTTCTGTTTTCAAACATTATTATTATTATTATTATTATTATTATATTTATATTTATATTTATTATTATTATTCTATTTTATTTTATTGTATATATATATATATATATATATATATTTTTTTTTTTTTTTATTATTATTTTTTTTTTGTTAGATAAAATGTTTGTCTGCATGTTTGATCTGATGTTTATTTTATTAGCATTTTAATTATTGTTATTTTTACAGCCACAACACATATTACTAAATGAATAATGAAATATTGGATTTATGTACATGCAAAAGTTTGGACACCCCAGTCAAATGACATGTATAGTTGATGTTGAAGTGTAAATAAGTCAAGTCAAAAAACAAATCATGATGTTAAATTGAGTTAAAAACTGAAATGTAATATTTAAGAACTTATTCATTTACATCAGTGAATTCACCATCATTAAGCCCTGATTTACCACCAAACCAGGTGTTGATCTGAGGAGAACTCTAAATAATACTAGACTCCATGAGAGAGGAGAACTTTGGAGATGTTCTGATGATGAACACAGTGATGGAGAACCTCCACGGCAGCAGATCTTCACTCTGATTCACCCAGAGGACTTAAGCCTTAGTACAGGACTGAACTCCTGCATGTTTGCAGCAGCAGTAATTGTTTTGTTTTCGTTTTTATGGATCAGAACTTCTCACGTCTGATTCCTTGGTGGTTTGATGGAGAGGTGAATCAGTAGACGCTGAATAGAAGCTGAGGAACCCGGGGCAGCTGATTTGGGTGTGTGGGTGGGTGAGGGGTGGGGGGTGAGGGGGTGTTGGTTCTGTGGCGTTTCGGTGGTGTAAAGTCTGCAGTGATCTGATCTGATCTCTCTATTCTCCTGCAGGTGCGTCAGTTTCAAATCTGCCCAGTAGGTGGGACTTGATGTTCAGAGCATGAACCTCTCTCGCTCGTGCTCTCTCTCTCTCTCTCTCTCTCTCTCTCTCTCTCACACTCTCTCTCACTCTCTCTCTCTCTGATACACATGCATAATCTCTCTCTCTTTCCCTTCTCCCTCTCTCTTGCTCGCCCTCCCTCTCCTTCCATCCCCCTCCTCTCTCTCTCTTTCTCTCTCTCTCTCTCTCTTACACACACACACACTCTTTTCTCTCTCTCTCTCTCTCTCTCTCTCTCTCTCTCTCTCTCTCTCTCTCTCTCTCTCTCTCTCTCTCTGCTTTCCCTGCCCCTTGCTCGCCCACCCTCTTCTTCTCCCACCCCCTCCCTCCTTCCCATCCCTCTCTCTCATTCTCGCTCTCTCTAGCTCTCCCCCACACACACACACACACTTTCTCTCACTCCTGCTCATGCTATGCTCTCTCGTCCCCCCTCCCTCCTCCCTCCTCCCTCTCTCTCTCTCTCTCTCTCTCTCTCTCTCTCTCTCTCTCCTACTCTCTCTCCCCCCCCCCCTCCTGACTCTCTGGGAGCAGCGTTAGAGCTCTCGGTCTGCAGCTCCGTGCGCTCCAGCCTCTACCATGCAGTCTGCAGCGGAGGACGCTCCGCACACTGGGAACGCCGCCGTTCCAGCACTGACTCTGGAGTAGTGGTCCGGCATCCTCCTCTCCTCTCCTCTCGCTCACTCTCCCACTCTCTGCCTCTCTCTCCATCCTTTCCTCTCTCTTTCTCTCTCTCTGTTTTTCTCCAGTTGAAGTAGTGGGACCTCGCTGCGTGTGTTTGTGTGTGTGTGTGTGTGTGAGAGAGAGAGAGAGTGTGTGTGAGAGAGTGTGTGTTTTTCACTCCTCTGCACCTGCACTCCTATTTTTTTCCCCCCTCTTGGATAAAAAGAGAAGAAGGCTTAAGGGAGCTGTCCTGCTCGGCCGGGTCTGGATCTCTCCCTCTCTGCGTCCGGCACTCATGGATGGGTTTGTGGCTTCATGCGTGATGTGCTGGTGGAGGATTCTGCTGCTTCTCGCCGTCTTGCGCCGTTCTCTCGGCTCTATCCTGGACTGCCCGCCCACCTGCAGCTGCTCCAGCTCGGAGATTCACTGCAATAAGTCCTACCAGGGCACCTTCTTCCCTCTGCTCGCGCTGCACGAGTCCGCCAGCGAGGGGAACGGCACGCACAGCAGCATACCGGACCTGTTTGAGAACATCTCCTCCATGTAAGTGTGCACCAGTCACATCTGTGTGTGTGTGTGTGTGGGTGTGTTTCATCCCTAATTCTGCTGCTGCTGATGCTGATGATGCTACTGCTGCTGCGGGGGTGCAGAGGGGGTCACTCACTTTCACAGCCAGCCTCACGTGCACACTTCGCTTTACGCACTTGTCTGGGAAAGCCCTAGAACCCTTGAACTTGAGAACCTTCTACTGAGAGGTTCTGCAGTGAGCCAACGCTGCACACAATCCATTCACCTATGCACTCTTGATGCTTATCTTATTACAAAGGAGGGTTCTCCCCCTCCTGGCAAAATGTCCATCCATTGAAAGGTTCCTTAGGGTTCCAAACGTGGTTCCTCTATAGTGAGAACCAGTTTTGGAACCTCTGTTTGTAGATTATATATGATCATCTACACTTTCGCTGGGTAGAATATATATATATATGATATAATGCACTAGAGTTATTAAAATTTACATTCATTTAAAAGGTTCTTTAGGGATCCGAAAGTGGTTCTTCAATGAGGAGAACCCATTTTGGCTGTATATATTTATAATTGATGCAGATTTGCTGGATATAATTTAAGGTGTTTAATTTGATCTTTTAACAAACAAGGTTTTCTTTAATATCTGTTGAAAGGTTCTGTAGGGTTCTGAAAGGTGTTCTACTATGACGAGAACCTGGTTAGGCACCTTTATTTACTGTATAGATCATATATTCTCAAATTTAACATGCATTTTAAAATTCTTTCTTTCATTTTAAAGTTCTTTTAAAATCTATCAATTGAAAGGTTCTTTAGGGATCCAAAAGTGGTTCTTCAGTGGTGAGAACCTGTTTTGGCACCTTTATTTATAGCATAGATTATATATAGCCATAAACATATATGCAATCATATACACATGCACACTTTTCTTATGAGTAAACAGGGATATTTAGAACCTCTATTCATTGAAAGGTTCTTTAGGGTTCCAAACGAGAAAGTGTATAGGAACCTTTATAAATAGTATAGATTGCACATAATCATATGCATATAACATTTCATGTCAATAATATAATAATAATGTACCCTAATGCACACTTTGCTTGGGGTACCACCAAGTGTTGAAAGGTTCTACAAGGAAACAAAACTGGTTCTTCATGAGCAAGAACCCTTTGAACCCTGGCAGCTTTATTTACAGGGGTATACTGTGTATAATCATAGGCTAGATTGAAGATAATGTGCATCACATGACATGCTTATGATAAAACTTATAAAATGCTTATGATATTTGGCAGGCTGAATTATAGGGAATATATATATATATATATATATATATAAACATAAACTTTATATATAATTATACGCATGTAATCTAATATGCTTGATGAAATACATCAGACACTTCGCCTATTATTAAATAAGGTTCTGTAGATCCTCTCGAAGGTTCTTCTCAGGGACACCACACATGGTTCTCCTATGGCATCACTCCACTGATGCCTTTTTGCCAGCATGATCATATGCAATTTTGCTGCATACAAGCAAAGCAAGGTGCATGAAGTCGTATAATGTAAGGAGGCCTTTGCTCATTGGTTCATGTGGTTGGTGTGGTTGATCTGGCGGATCTTCTGCTGTTGCTGGTGGATGATTGTCTTGTTTATCTACACGTCAGGGTTCTCAGGTCATGCAGACAACAACAGTGGGATCTTTTGATCTGTGTCGATGTGTAAATAGGCAGGGATGAATTAAACAACAGCAGCAGTCGATGGAGAGCTGATGAGGAACCCAAACAGAGGAGATTACGGCACGTTTTATCCTCAAGAGATGATCAATGAAACACCTTGCAGGGAAAATAAGTTTGGGAGTGAATTGGGTCTCAGGAGAGGAGCTACGCTTCTTCTCATTCTTTTCCTTTCTGTTGCCGTTCTCTCATCCTCAGAGAGACAGTGAGAGAGAGAGAGAGAGAGTGATAGAGAGAGGAGTCTTTATGGATGCCGCTTTGTATTCAAGGCAGGAGCTGCAGAAGGAATTTTTTTTGGGGGGTTCCTTAGTTTCTTTCTTTTTATGGCTTCAGTGGTTCAGGCTCCGAGAGAAAGTGTACGGCATCCATCATTTGCTTTTTTACCACTTCTTTCTGCAGATTGCACGCTGCACCACCACTCGCGCTCGTATTTACGGGGGTGGGGGGGTGGGTGGGTTATATTTATGAAGAATAAAGAGCTGCCCCTGAGCCTTCTGTCACCTCGTCTCGGCTCTTTAGAGCTTCCAGAGCTTCTTAGGAAGCTTTTAGCAAAGTAAAACAGCCTTTAGAAGCTTTAACTGGTCTGGTTTTTGAGCTGCACTATATTGACAAAAGTATTTGGACAGTGCTCGTTCATGGTTTCTTCCAAAATCAAGGCCATCAAAAGAGTTGATCCTGCTTTTGTTGGAGTAACTGTCTCTACTGTCCAGGGAAAGAAGGCTTTCTACTAGGTTTTGGAGGAGGAGCATTGCAGTGAGGATTTGATTGATTGCGTTCAGCAAGAAGCAAGAAGTTAGTGAGGTCAGGGTGTTGGATGATGATCACTACAACTCAGCCCAAAAGCACTGGATGGAGCTCCATCAGCATCATCATTCCAGAGAACACAGTTCTTCTACTGCTCCACAGCTCCTCAATGCTGGGGGGCTTTATAATACCCATCTACTAGCCCACACCTGGCCTAAAGGGGTGTCTACAAACATTTGGACATGTAGTGTTGAACATCATAGGCTGAATCTGAGAGTCTATGACTGAAATGTTGATGAGAGCGTTTGTTTTCGTACTGTTCTTGCTGTCTTTATTAGGGTGGCGTGAGTTGTAACAGCACTTTCCATGGAAAAGCTTGTTGTTTTGGTCACAGTGAGGATACCAGCCATCATTATCACCATCCAGATCTGCAGCAGAAGCGTCCATCATCCATCATCTCCTCTCTTTGACACATTTCCTCCCAGTATGCTTCACTTCTGTGCCATACATCCTCAAGGAGCTCGCTGTAATCCAGGCAGATGCTTCTCAGTGGTGTATAAGGAGTGTTTAATGCAGGTAATGCCAGAGTGAGAGAGAAATGCAGGCTGCCTCGCTCGCTCGCTCGCTCGAGATTCCCGGGGTGTCTCTCGGAGCCAAGTGCATCATTACTGACTCTGTGATTGACACTGCTGCTTTGAAGCTGATCCACAACTCTGTGGCTCTGTCAGGTGTGCTGCATGTTTGAATGGGATTTTGGTGGTGGGTAAATATTGAGGTGCCAGTTCTGGCCACTAGAGGGAGATTGTCAGCTTTTTCTTTTCCCCACAACCCTCCTTCTCCATTTCTCCTGTAGGCTGCACGGCAGATTCTGCTCTGCTGCTGTAGATGATCGTTCTAGCGATAATAACAGTGTGGATTTCATAGGTTCATAGGTTTAGCTCCAAAATCTGAAATGACTTCAGATAAATTAGCCGGATATCGGATAAACCTACTCATGTGGTCAGTCCCTAACTCTTGTAACTCTGGACACATGGTGTCATGGTAGATGATTGGTGATTCATAGTAGATACAGAATTATTTATAGTAGATACTGAATAATTCATCATAGATACTGAATAACGTATAATAAATACTAATAATTAATGCATTATGGACACTGAATAACTCATACTGGATCCTAAATCGTTCACAACAGTTGTTAAGTAATTCAGAGTACAAGCTAAATTATTTGTAATAGATACTGAACAATTCATTGTAGTTTCAAAATAATTTCTGATTCATAACCTCTATCATAACTCATAGAGGTTAATAATTAATTACACTAGTCGATACTGAATAATTCATAGTGGATACTAAATAATTAATAAAAAATATAGTAGATACTGAATAGTGCATAGTAGATAGAGACTAATTTATACCCGATTCTAATTAATTCATAGTGGAAACCGAATATTCTTAAATATGTCATAATAGTTCATAAATAATTCATAGTGGATACTAAATAAGTTATAGCAGATACTGAACAATTAGTAATAGCTAATAAATAATTAATAATGGATATTGAACATTTCATACTTGTTTTATGTCATAATAGTTAATAAATAATTCATAGTGGATACTGAATGATGTATAGCAGATATTGACTAAATGGTAATAGTTAATAAATAATTAATAATGATATTAAATCATTCATACTTGTTCCTAAATATGTCATAATAGTTCATAAATAATTCATAGTGGATACTAAATAATTCATACTTGTTCCTTAATGTCATAATAGTTAATAGATAATTCATAGTGGGTACTAAGTGGGTAATAAGTTATAGCAGATAATGAATAATTCGTAATAGTTAATAAATAATTAATAATTGATATTGAACAATTCATACTTGTTTTATGTCATAATAGTTAATAAATAATTCTTAGTAGATACGAAATACGTTATAGCAGAGACTTAATCATTTGTAATAGTTAATAAATTATTGAACATTTCATACTTGTTTTATGTCAGAATAGTTTGTGGATACTGAATCATTTATAGCATATACTGACTAATAATAGTATATAATAGTAATAGTTAATAAATGATTAATAATGGAGACTGAATAATTATTATTTGATCCTAAATAATTTCTAACAGGTTGTAAATAATTCACAGTGGATACTGAATTTATGAAAGGTACTGAATAATCTATAGTAGATCCCAAATAATTTATAATAGTTACTAAATAATTTATAGTGGATACTTAGTAATAAATACTGAATAATTCATAATGGGTCCTGGATCATTTCTTTTGTCAGTCTTCAGGATCATATCTGAATAATAAGCTGAGAGTGTAATATGGACAATACCGTTCAGAAAAAGCACAGGAAATTGAGCTTTTTTTGTTTTAATTTGAATTTCTTTAAATGTTTTATTTCATTCAGCTGCAGTTTCCTCAGGTCCAGTATACTTGAGGTCCTGCAGGATTAGAGTCCAACACAGTTTGGGGATTTTTTGCTCAAGCTCAGCTGATGCACCTCAGATCAGTTCATTCTTTGGTCTAGTAGGTGTGCTCAGAGCAGGAAAATCACCAAACAGCACTGGACTCCAAATTTCCCCTGGGGACGGGGCTGAGGTTGGGCAGGGTTGGTGGTATTTCACAAAGCAGGATTTCTGAACCCAGTGAAAAGGGGAGTTTGTCCAATGAGAGAAGAGGGCAGGAAAATCCTCACTTTTGGATTAATCCCTCAAACTCTAGGCTTAGTATTCAAATATTAATCTTATTACTTGGTAACTATAATGACACTAATATGGGTCTTATGTAGTTATGAGAGAAAGTCCATTAATATCTGGACAGATTGATGGATGGGTTCCACCGTACTGCTCCTCCAGAGTTCCCTCTCAAATGGAGAGAATAGGATGTTTGGCCACCTTTACTGCCTCTACTCTTCTGGAAAGACCTAACGCTGGATGTTGGAGCATTGCTATGAGGTTTTTATTGTATCCGGCTGATATGAGAGCATCAGTGAAGTCAGGTAGTGATGTTGGATGATTAGTTCTGCCACTCCATCCTTAGGCTCCAGAGCGTCCGGTTCTGTTGGTCAGTGCTTTTCTAGGTGATGAGGTCATTCATTGCGTCTGTAGACTTTAGGACAGACAGTTTGCTTTATTGATCCCAAATCAACCGACAAAATCCACTTCTCCGAGGGTTCGGTTCTGCTGTATTTGCACGGATAGTGTTCAGGTCAGCACCTCTTTGCTGGACAGCTCCTTCACTGCTGTGTGCTACTGTGTGCTACTGTGGGCTGCTTTGGGCTGTTTGTAGTTTGTAGGCCAGAGCTTGCATGAAAAAGGAGGCCTATATTTCAGATGCATTTGCATTCCCCGACGAGTCATCAACCCACTTTCATTGTAGTCGAACACGACCTTGGGAAGATTACCAGCTCTGCGCGCTCTCGCTCTGTGCTGCTGTGGAACACAACAGCCATGAAAATCCAAATAGAACAGGCCCAATCCAAAAGTTTCCCGTGAAAAAACAGATTATTAATGGATTAGAGCCGTTGTTCCTCGCCTGCTCACATCCTGCAGTGTTTTTACAGCCGTGTGTTGGGCTGGGATCAGACTGTGAGGCGCTCAATGCAGTGAGGAAGACAAGTGTCTCCTGCTATCAAACTCTGAATGAAGGTCTGCAGAGAAAAAGAGAGACGAGGAAGAGAGAGAGGTGGAGAAGCGAGAGACAGACAGATAAACAAGAGAGAAAAGCAATCGAGAGAAAAAGGAGAAGAGGGAGAAGAAAAAGAGAGAGAAATACAGTGGAGTGAGACAGATAGAGAAAGAAGAGAGAAAAGGGTGAGGATGAGACCGAGGTAGAGAGAGAGAGAGAGAGAGAGAGGGAGGTGAAAGAGAGACAATGACTGAGTAGAAAGAAAGAGTGAGGAGCGAGTAGGGAAGAGATCCATAGACAGAGAAGAAAATGAGAGAGAGAGAGAGAGAGAGAGAGAGAGAGAGAGAGAGAGAGCAGAAAGATGGAGAAATGAAGGAAAAGGGAAAAAACTGTTGAGAGAGAGAGAAGATGAGAAAGTGAGCGAACAAGAGGGAAAGCAAATAGAGAGAGAGGTAGAGTGGAGAGAGAGAGAGAGAAGGAAAATAAATTGAGCGTGAAAGAAGATGCGAGAGGTCAAAAAAGAGAGAGAGAAAGTGATGGAGAGAGACAGAGAGAGAAAGAAGAGAAAGAAGACAGTTAGAGACAGTGAGAAGAAAGAGATTGTGAGCGAGAGAGGATAGTAATGAAGGAGAGAGAGAGAGAGACAGAGGAGGAAATGGAGACAGAGAGAGAGACAAGCAAGAGTAATTAGAGATGTTTTGTTTTCACATTTGTTTTTTAGGGTTCTTTTCATCTTTATGTTAATTAAGGTATCATTAAGGGTTCTTTACCATAGAAGAACCAGTGCTGGTTCTCTAAAGAACCTTTCAGTTAAAAACGCTGCATTAACTCGTTCTCTAGGGAACTTCAGTGACACACACACACACACACACACACACACACACACACACACACACACATTTGTGTTCTCGATGTTCACATGCTTGTCCATCAGGCCGTCGTCTATCAGTGTGATTGATCCTCTGATGGATCTGATGTGTTTGGACTGTAAATCACTGGCGGGCTGTTTGTGTGCTGTGCTGGGGGTGGGGTCGTCTCCGTGTTGGTGGTGGGCTCTGGGCCTGGTCTCTGCGCTGGCTCTGTGAATAATCGGGCAGGATGAGTTATGCAATGACAGACGTTAGTGAAGGAAGGTTGCTAAACTCTCCGAAATTCAGCAGATGTGTGGACTCTGAGCAGGGCCATCCATCATCTCAGGCCTCTCGAGCCATGCGGAGATGGAGGACGCATTATCTATCATAATGATTACCGCTCCACGGCTATTTTTCAGAGGAACTTTTCCTTTTTTCGCTGCTGGTGTTTCTTGGAGCATTGCACAATCCACGCTGGCCCACGTTCCACAGAAAAAGAGGAGATTTATGTTTTGGGGATATTTCAGAGCGTTTCAGAGCTCGATTAATGAGCTTTTAGGAGGGGAAATGATTCTATATGGGTCGGGGAGTGCTTCTTTCTTAAGAGACAGAATTTATCGTCAAGAACATCGCCTGTATCAGCGGTATCGTCCACTCTTCTACGCTAACCTCGTTCTCCAGGCCCCCTAGTGGCCATTCCAGTCAGAATTAATTGGAAATGTGGTGCTTGACTCGTTAAAATAAATACATTAATGGTATAAAAATCAATCCTGATTGGTCACCGTTCCTACAATGTATTTTTTATATATATAAAAAAAATATATATATTTATATATATATTATATAATATATAATATATATATAATATATATATATTGTTCTTGTTATTATGAATTGTGTTTAGTCTGTTGCCATTGGCAACTGAATAGTAATGGGCCCATGCAAGTTTCAGAAATGGCAAAGTCTAAATTAATAAATGTATAAATAAATAAATAAATAAACTGTACAGATGTTGGTTTTGTGTGAGCAATACTTACTCTATACTTTTCCTATTGGCTCCTAGCAGCGTCTACTTGCATAATGGGCGTGTCTTTGGGAACAGTTCTTTGAGCAAGAACCCTTTGTTTTGTTTTCAAAAAGAATCAATTATGTAAGAAATACTTTTGAAGGTCTAAAGAATGTTGAATTTGACTAATATGTTAATAGAGCAGACTTTGAAGGGGTTAACTGTGTTTATTTTGGTGTGCCTCAACTCAGTTGTTGGTGCGGAGTGTGTAGGACGATAAGGTCGTCCTGCTGACTTCATTAAAAAGAAAAGCTTTAAACGCCCTTTCTGCTAAATAGCTTACAATAACACACACACACACACACACACACACACACACACACACACACACACCTGCCGTACAGCCAGAAACAGCATTTTCTCTACTTGCTAAACAATACATCACCCAGAACGACACACTCACTCAACACTACTGCGCACAGCCTAATGCTACCTGACCCCTACTGACTTTCATTTGCTCCCAGCCACACCTACATCTTCACCACCATCTTCACCACCATCTTCACCACCATCTTCACCACCATCTTCCACGGAACTGTTCCTCTGTTTCTGAGACCAGCAGAACCTGATCTACAGCTCCTCAGACTCATCACCACTGTACTCACATTAGAGAACCCTTTACTAGAACCTCAGTTATCATTTATAGAGCTTCATACTGGATATTAATGTTATTAGAGCTTCATACTGGATATTAATGATATTAGAACTTCATACTGGATATTAATGCTATTAGAGCTTCATACTGGATATTAATGTTATTAAAACTTCATTCTGGATATTAATGTTATTAAAACTTCATTCTGGATATTAATGTTATTAGAACTTCATACTGGATATTAATGATATTAGAACTTCATACTGGATATTAATGTTATTAGAGCTTCATACTGGATATTAATGATATTAGAGCTTCATACTGGATATTAATGTTATTAGAGCTTCATACTGGATATTAATGTTATTAGAGCGTCATACTGGATATTAATGATATTAGAGCTTCATACTGGATATTAATGTTATTAGAGCGTCATACTGGATATTAATGTTATTAGAGCTTCATACTGGATATTAATGTTATTAGAGCTTCATACTGGATATTAATGTTATTAGAGCCTCATACTGGATGTTAATCCATAAAGGTATCAATAAAGGTAATTAATGTAGACGTCTGACAGCATTTTTTGTCTTTTTTTTCTGCATCACTTTACAGTGCAGGTCTTAACTGATATTTCTCACCTTAATATATTCCATACTTTAGAGTGAAGCTGAAATGTCCAGGCCCCTGAAATCTTAAGAGGTTGTGTTCTATCAGTGAGAACCCCTATCAGGATTTAGCAGAAGTGCTTTTGCTTTTGATTGAGCTGTAAAATCCACAGGAGCGGTATCTGAAGGCTGGCACTGGAGAGAACCATTTCCAGGGAAGAAAGTGGAATAATTAACAAG
The DNA here is from genome assembly GCF_030463535.1 of Salminus brasiliensis. Classification (NCBI taxonomy): domain Eukaryota; kingdom Metazoa; phylum Chordata; class Actinopteri; order Characiformes; family Bryconidae; genus Salminus; species Salminus brasiliensis. The sequence continues at coordinate 2,034,890 of NC_132896.1, read as the reverse complement.
AGTGGATTAGCAAAGTGGGGAAAAGAGAAAAGTCTGGAATTACTGCCCAACTAGGAAACGTCTGGCCTTTTGCGAGCAGGGCTTTAAATAAAAGTCCATTACAGTGAATCACTTCATCCTGACCACGGCACTGAGGCAAAGCAGAGCAGAGCAGAGCAGATCAGTGGCAGCTAGAAAAGCAATCAGAGCCGCCGTGTCGACCAAAAGACGCGGAATTCAAACACAAATAACGGAGCTCATCTTCATATAGCAGCCGACTAAACCTTTTAATGGAGATTCTCACAGCTCTGTATGTCTGCTTTTGTGTTGCCCCCCTCCCATACACACACACACACACACACACACACACACACACACACATACACACACACAGCTACTAGCACACTTGATTGCAGCTTTCAGGTAATCAAACAATAGCTTCAGGGCACAAATGGATCCATAATTACCTGCCCTAATACGGAAGGATCCAGCGCGCTCGCTTTCTGAAAAGCAGGGTGGGTTTATTTGTTGCCGTAGCGATGGAGACGGGGTGAGGGTTGAGATTGGGATGGTTTTCTAACAAAAATATTGAGCTACACTTTCTTCCAAACTACCAATAGAAACTCTTCAGGGCTCCAGAGCTGCTGTTTGTTAGTGTATTTATATTTGTGGCCTGATATATTACAGCTGTGCCCCCTCCACGGACAAAGACTGGCAGCAGAACAGGCCGTACTGACCTTACGCGTGCCAATGTCATTGGCCACTGGAAGTGCACCTTTGCAACAGCCAACTCATCACATTTGTGCCCTGCTAGAGCTGCCCCAGTCAGCTGTAAGTGTTGATATTGTATGGTGGAAATGTCTAACTGAAAACTAACACCAGGTGGCACCTGGCTGGAAATAATCTGCCCTGCTAAAGCTGCCCCAGTCAACTGTAAGTGCTGTTATTATGAGTTTCTATTTGTAAGCTGTCAATTGTATATGCTCATATTGTGAAGTGTCTAGAAGCAGCCGCTGCTATATATATATATATATATATATATATATATATATATATGTAAATGGCTGGAAAAACAAGTGTGTGTGTGTCTGACAGGTACTGCTGGAAGCCCTGTCGGACTCGTGTGTAATCACGCATGGCATATGCTGCATTAGAAGTCACACAGAGAGGTGTTGAGGATTATTGCCTGGCCAAGGTTAGCCCTGCAGTGTGTGACACGCTCTGTGAGGTTACAGAAATACTGAGAAAGAAGACCATGATGGGGTTTTCAGACGGACATTAACTGCAGTGTTGATTGAATGTGTAAATGTGGTGTAAATATAATTAAGCTACAATTAAGTGATTGATTGATGCATTACTGTGAGTGTTGATGTTTTTTTTGTGGCGTCTGAAGTTTGGGTCTGGAGGCTAAACTGGCGTCTAGTAGAAGCTCTGAGCTCCAGCTTCCAGAGCCCTGTTTACAGCTCCACTCTGAGCTTCAGCCTGACCAGCAGCTCCCGATGTGCTGAGGAGCCCAGCCAAAGAACAGTGAAGTCCCCCCTTCACACTGTCTTTCTCACTTTGTTCCATAGCAACTGCATAGCAACATCTAGCTACACGATAGCAACTGCACCATAACAATAAGATACCATAACAACCAATTAGCAACCCCTTATCTTCTCTCTCTCTGTCTCTCTCTCTCACTCTGCTCCTTCACCATCTTTCTCTCTCCTTCTCTCATTTTTGTTCAATGCAACCCCCTAGCAATACCATAGCAACCACCTGAGATGCCATAACAACCAATTAGCAACCCCTTATCTTCTCTCTCTCACTGTCTCTCTCTCTCACTCTGCTCCTTCACCATCTTTCTCTCTCTTTCTCTCATTTTTGTTCAATGCAACCCCCTAGCAATACCATAGCAACCACCTGAGATGCCATAACAACCAATTAGCAACCCCTTATCTTCTCTCTCTCACTGTCTCTCTCTCACTCTGCTCCTTCACCATCTTTCTCTCTCTTTCTCTCATTTTTGTTCAATGCAACCCCCTAGCAATACCATAGCAACCACCTGAGATGCCATAACAACCAATTAGCAACCCCTTATCTTCTCTCTCTCACTGTCTCTCTCTCTCACTCTGCTCCTTCACCATCTTTCTCTCTCTTTCTCTCATTTTTGTTCAATGCAACCCCCTAGCAATACCATAGCAACCACCTGAGATGCCATAACAACCAATTAGCAACCCCATATCTTCTCTCTCTCACTGTCTCTCTCTCTCACTCTGCTCCTTCACCATCTTTCTCTCTCCTTTTCTCATTTTTGTTCCACTGCAACCCCCTAGCAATTCCATAGCAACCACCTGAGATACCATAACAACCAATTAGCAACCCCATATCTTCTCTTTCTCACTGTCTCTCTCTCTCACTCTGCTCCTTCACCATCTTTCTCTCTCCTTTTCTCATTTTTGTTCCACTGCAACCCCCTAGCAATACCATAGCAACCACCTGAGATACCATAACAACCAATTAGCAACCCCATATCTTCTCTCTCTCTCTCTCTCTCTCTCTCTGTCTCTCTCTCTCTCTGAGATTAGTAATTGGTGGCTCTGCCTGTCTGACTGTGTGCATAAGGAAATCAGGCGCTGACCTCATGCATGACAACCCGACTCATCCCGCTGAAGAATATTCTGAAAGTAGCTTATTGGCTTAAAGGCTCCGACAAAGACTAGAAGTACAGTTTTTTTCCCTGTTCTCTCGGTTAAGGACCGCGTAAAATCGGAAAGTCCGTGTGTCTGTTTATTTACAAAAGCTTGAGAGCGATCCAGAGCCCCGGAATGCCTCGAGTGTGGGATCAAAAGGAAATTGCTGCTCTATTTTTTTTGTTGCTGTTGTTTTTCTTTCTGGACGTGCAGCTTCTTCTTTACACACAGTTCGGCTGCTGCAGAGAACACCAGTGTCCTTGCCCTCGAGTGACCCCACCCCACCCCACCCCCTTGCGTTGACCTTGCGAGATTAAAAGGCTTATTGTTTATCCTGCCTCTCGCGCCGCGGCCCGCGTGTGTACACGCATGAACGAGCTCATATTTGATTCATTATCATTTCCGATAGCATTATAGACACGACCCCTTTTTAAGCACAGTCAGAGCCGGAGATAAAAATCAAAATGTCGTATATGAAGCTGTGGCTAATGTAGAAATTATGGATTTGGGCCTCCTGACCCACATGTGTTTGTGTTGCTGGGACAGGAGGCGTCTCTCCGTGCGGCCTTTTACTGCTAATAACGTGGCCGGAGGGGCTATTTATGATAACCATTATGAGTGCAGGAGATCAATACTCAGTGTCCAGCAAATAACGGATAGTGGACGTATGATGAAGGGCAGATCCCCTTTAAAGCGACGGTTCTGTGAAAATTCAATGTGTACATTTTCCTTTTATACGCAAAAATAAAGCCAAGGCCTGTTCAGTGGCTAATGTGGCTTCCAGGCAATGGAAGCTGTGTCCTCCACATTTGACCCCACACACACACTAGTGAACTAGGGGCAGTGAACACTCTTACACACACAAACCAGAGCAGTGGGCAGTCAACTCCAGCACCCGGGGAGCAGAGAGAGGGTGAAGGCCCTTGCTCAAGGGCCCAACAGTTGCAGCTTGCCAAGCCAGGGTATCGAACCCACAACCCTGTCATCAACAGCGCAATAGCCAGCACTGCACTATTAGCATGGTGTACACCAATTAGCATTGTGCTAACTGCTTCTCTAATAGACTGACACTGTATGGCTTTGACAAGAAGGTTAGCGAGGTCTCATCAATTCATCCCATCCAAAAGTACTGGATTGAGCTCCACCACCATCCACCATCATTCCAGAGAACACAGTTCCTCCACTGCTCCACAGCTCCTCAATGCTGGGGGGCTTTATTTATACCCCTCTACTAGCTCACGCCTGGCATTATTAGGCAGCATGGTGCCAATAGGGTCATGATGTTGATCTGCTCCAGAGAGTCCTATTCTATTATTGAACCAAATATTGAAATTGGGGTAGATTTGATCAGTCACTGAACTATCGCTTTAATTCTATCGTGGTAGTTGAATGGTAGGTGAATGTCCTCAGCGCCTAGTCAAAGCACGCTCACCGTCCTCTTACACAATGTTCTGCTGGTCTGTAGCTCAGTGGTGAATTATCCCGGTCTTGTCATTGAAATGGGTCGGCTCGTGCTGTGTCGTATTGATCGCACATCATGTCCCCCCTGTGTTGATCTTTGCAGGTTGTATTGTGTAGGTGTATGTGTGTATGTGTGTGTGAGCTTGTGTGTGCTTGTGGATGTGTGTCCTGATGGAAAGCGTCCAGAGGAGGATGTTTACAAAGTGAAGGAGCCAGTTCATGGACCTGCATAGCAAGTGGCCGACAGCGGCCGAGTCAATACTTTAATGCATGCGGCGTGTCCGTATAGTAGAAGGGAAAAAAACACATAAAACGTACGGAAAGACGGAACTGCTCGAATAAAGTGAAGGTCAGCGCCAGCATCACTGCACTGTCCCTAACGCTGCCAGAGATGATGATAATGATGATGATACTGCGATGATGCATTTTCTTGCTTTCTAGGCTTTTAAACAGTGCATTATTAAAAGGGGGACACTAATTAAAGCAGATCTCCACTGATGTCTTCTTAAATACATTTTTCATTAATAAATTGTCACTCATTCAGAGCGGTTTGGTTTGAGATGCTCCAATCTGGAGAAATTGATCAACTCTTTTAATGTGAAAATGTGAAATCACCTGGGTGGCGAATGGACCCAGGCGTCAGTCACATGACTATAACCACATTATTTATTATCCAAACCCACCACTGAACTTACAGGAGTCTTCTGATGTTTATATCAAATGTCATATAAGACTCTCTGGAGCAGATCAACATCATGACCCTATTGGCACCATGCTGCCTAATAATGCCAGGCATGGGCTAGTAGAGGGGTATAAATGAAGCCCCCCCTGCATTGAGAAGCTGTGGAGCAGTGGAAGAACTGTGTTCTCTGGAATGATGGATGGTGGTGGAGCTCCATCCAGTACTTTTGGGATGAGTTGGGGATGATGAGGTGGGGTGGTGATCATCATCATCCAACATCCTGACCTCACTAACAATGCTCTTGTTGCTGAATGCAATCAAACCCTCACAGCAATGCTCCTCCTCCAAAATCTAGTAGAAGTTACTCCAACAAAAGCAGGATCAGCTCTTTAAGTACTCTTGATTTCAGATGAAACAATGAGTGGATGTAGCAGTGTCCAAATACTTTTGTCATATGGAGTTTACCTAAATCTACCTAGAAGTACATCTCACACAAGCAAAGCAGAAAAGACTGACGTGGTGTTGAAAGGGCACCTTTACAGAACAGGCAAATACAGCCCCTGTGTTCAGTGGACGTGGTAGTTGGTGTCCCGTAGTTGTACACACACGCACAGAGAGATGAGCGAAGGCTGTAACGGTGCTCTGACATGAGCACTGCGAGAGCTTTCCACCTTTCTCCATTTCAGAGCTAATCCCTGTGTAAATTCCACACAGTAAACAGCCTTCTCACAGCAGCTGCTGTGTGTGTGTGTGTGTGTGTGTGTGTGTGTTGGGAGAGACCATCTCTATCATTACGATCTGACAATCTGTTCATCAACATTATTAATGATGGGTGCTTTAAACTTGTGGTTCTGGCAATCATGCGCCAGATGCATCTCCACTGCTGGATGAAAACAAGAGGAATGATGCATTGCGATGCAACCACAGTACCCAATAACAGACCTCAGAACCCTGAGAGCACTCACTCCACACATTCACGTTCACAGGTGGTCTAACAAAGCCCAGCAAACACATGAACAGGGCTGTCAGTCTCACATCACTCGCATGCCAACCTTTCTATGATCGGATAAAACGGCAATAAGCTCTTACTGATCTAAACTGTGCTCTGAAAACATGGTAGCTCACAAGAAGCTCTGCTGATGGATTATACACACTAGTTTACACCTCTGGAGGACCATTAAACCAGTAAACACCAGTAAACACACACTCAACCAGTACAGCTCATTTATCTAGAATGGCCACTAGGGGGCCTGTTAAAAGGCTATTACAATGAAATAGGATCAAGCAGTGTAAGCCTGTTTTTTTAAAAACTAGACCTAGGAGGACCTACACAGCACTGCTACACACTCCTAATATGTCAGTACTGTTGGGATGAGTTGGGGATGATGAGGTGGGGTGGTGATCATCACCTAACATTTTGACCTCACAAGCAGTCTTGTCATTGAATGCAATCAAATCCTCACAGCAATGCTCCTCCTCCAAAATATAGTAGAAAGTCTTCTTCTCTGGACGGTCGAGACAGTTACTCCAACAAAAGCAGGAGAAACTCAATAATGAATACCCAATAATGAATAGGAAGGTGTCCCAATACTTTTGTCAATATAGTATAGTAAGTATACATAGTGAGAAGGTTAATTACAGTTGTCTAACCGATGAAGTCATTTCCAGTTCCCACATACTAGCCAGGACTCCCCCCTGTCACACAATGCTACCAGTGCTGGGAGGGTGAAGGCTAGCATGGTCTTCCTCAGAGATGACATGAAGAAGCTCCACCACATCTCAAACTGTCGCTAACGCCACACCATTGGAGCTTAACATGCTTGGAGAACTCTAACTGCTCATGTCTAATGCCTAATGAGGGATGGGGGAGAGGGAGGACCATCCTACCCACCCAGAGAGAGAGAGTAGAGGTATGATCTCAGGGACTGCTGATTACGTATGGCTGTGGCATCACTGGTGGTGTTCTTATGGTGGTGAAAGCATGCTTATTGGCTCATGGATAAGACTAGAGGTATTCAAACACTGCAATTTGTGGATGAACATCACAGATGTCGGTCTGTACTATAACTCAGAGTATACCACACTGTAGCAGCTAGTAACTCTGTTGCCTCTTTTTTTGAATTATACTCCTGCTTTACTGTCTGTCTCGTAAAGTCTCGTCAGCTGTATTTACTGTACTGTATTTACTGTCAGGCCTGGAGCCCAATTCTGCACGGCTGCACTGCAATGCTCCTGCAGAGCTCCTTCGGAAATCAAGGGTACAAATATAGACAGCAGTGGCAGCCTCTACTCTTCTGGAAAGCTTTTACACTAGATGTTGGAACATTGCTGTGGGATAATATTTGATTGCATTCAGCCCCATGAGAGCAAGAGCATCAGATATGTCAGGTACTGATGTTGGATGATTAGCGCTGCCACTCCAACTTATTACAAAAGAATTACATTAACATCTAGAATGAAATTCTAATTTAATGAGAATAAAGTATGAACCTCTGATTAATAACCTGTATGAAGTTCTAATAACATTAATATCCAGAATGACGTTCTAATAACATTAATATCCTGTATGAATCTCTAATAACATTAATATCCAGTATGAAGCTCTAATAATATTAATATCCAGAATGAAGCTTTAATGACATTAATATCCATTATGAAGTTCTAAAAACATTAATATCCAGTATGAAGCTTTAATAACATTAATATCAAGTATGAAGCTTTAATGACATGTGTTATGAGGTCTACACTAAAGTACAGTGAGTTGAATGGCCACTAGGGGGCCTGGAGAGAGAGTGAGGCTACATTAGCCTGTTATAGCTTATTACTTACTGTTGCTCACACTCTCACTCTGGAGCTGCAGGGTTTTATTTTACACCATCCAATCAGTTTTATTGATCCAACCAGAGCAGAACTGAGTCTAACACACTTCAGACACTGGGTGGACTAGGAAGCTCCACTCAAGTTCTAGACGTTCCTCAGAAACTGCTTCTGCTCTTCTGCTCAAGTTGTGTCACCATTTCACTGCAGTTTAGGAAACTCTGGTCTCTGAGGACAGTGAGGACAGTGAGAGTGGTCTGCAGGCCTGGTGGCTGGACCGTACTTAAGGACAGTGAGAGTGGTCTGCAGGCCTGGTGGCTGGACCGTACATAAGAACAGTGAGAGTGGTCTGCAGGCCTGGTGGCTGGACCGTACATAAGGACAGTGAGAGTGGTCTGCAGGCCTGGTGGCTGGACCGTACATAAGGACAGTGAGAGTGGTCTGCAGGCCTGGTTGCTGGACCATACGTCAGGACAGTGAAAGTGGTCTGCAGGCCTGGTGGCTGGACCGTACGTGTTTGTGGCATTATTTGCCATTATTTTGCTGCCTTTTCAGATGAAGGCACCCGAGCGGACGTGAAGACTGATTACCCAGGCAGACAGACAGACGCATGCTCAGCATGGCGGCTGAGCAGCGCAGTGTGGAACTTGCTTATCAGACCAGCAGGGGGGCCGACGTGCACAAATTGTCACACTGTGTAATTTTTGCACCACGGCTCCCGTTTCCCATCTCAGACTATTTGTTTTAATCTGCTTCTTTTCAAGTCAAAAGTCAAGAGCGTCATAGTCAGGGTCCTCTCGCTACACTGACACCCTGTTACTCTGCCTGGTGTAAAATCCACATACATGACATAGACGGAATTATGAGCAACAACAAACTGGCAACCAGTTATTAAATGATTAATTATTAAAGTAATTGTCTAATTCTGGGACAGAATCTGCTGTAAGATTTCATAACTACTATAAACGGTCCAACAGTGACCGCTTAGCGAACCCAGATATCGAACCCACAACCTTGTGATCAATTACCCAGCGCTCTAACCACTGAAGCTCTACTTTTATTTCAATTATCAACCAATTATTTAGTGACAAACTATAACTTAATATTTTATACATTTATTTAAAAATATTTTTATTGATAGTTATTTCAATATATTATATGTACACATGGATTCTTAATAGTTTAATAATAACTTATGAATAATTGTATAAAATAAAAGATTGTACATAATACTTTTACTTGTTCTACTAATTGTAAACATGTGCTTTTTAAAACATATAATTATTGATATCTGATTTAAATATTTTAAGTTTCTAATCATTAATAATTTTATACATTTATTAGCTATCCAAATCAAATAACTTCAAAATGTTTATATCTGTTATGTTAAATTAAATGGTAATAATTTGAATGGAAGAGTTTATTAATGCAAATTTGTCACAATTATAAGCTCTGATAACATTAATATCCAGTACGAAGCTCTAATAACATTAATATCCAGTATGACGCTCTAATAACATTAATATCCAGTATGAAGCTCTAATAACATTAATATCCAGCATGAAGCTCTAATAGCATTAATATCCAGTATGAAGCTCTAATAGCATTAATATCCAGTATGAAGCTCTAATAACATTAATATCCAGTATGAAGCTCTAATAGTATTAATATCCAGTATGAAGCTCTAATAACATTCATATCCAGTATGAAGTTCTAATATCATTAATATCCAGTATGAAGTTCTAATATCATTAATATCCAGTATGAAGCTCTAATAACATTAATATCCAGTATGAAGCTCTACTAACATTAACATCCAGTATGAAGTTCTAATATCATTAATATCCAGAATGAAGCTCTAATAACATTAATATCCAGTATGAAGTTCTAATAACATTAATATCCAGTATGAAGCTCTAATAACATTAATATCCAGTATGAAGCTCTAATAGTATTAATATCCAGTATGAAGCTCTAATAACATTCATATCCAGTATGAAGTTCTAATATCATTAATATCCAGTATGAAGTTCTAATATCATTAATATCCAGTATGAAGCTCTAATAACATTAATATCCAGTATGAAGCTCTACTAACATTAATATCCAGTATGAAGCTCTACTAACATTAACATCCAGTATGAAGTTCTAATATCATTAATATCCAGAATGAAGCTCTAATAACATTCATATCCAGTATGAAGGTCTACTAACATTAACATCCAGTATTAAGTTCTAATATCATTAATATCCAGTATGAAGTTCTAATAACATTAATATCCAGAATGAAGTTCTAATAACATTAATATCCAGTATGAAGCTCTAATAACATTAATATCCAGTATGAAGCTCTACTAACATTAACATCCAGTATGAAGTTCTAATATCATTAATATCCAGAATGAAGCTCTAATAACATTAATATCCAGTATGAAGTTCTAATAACATTAATATCCAGTATGAAGCTCTAATAACATTAATATCCAGTATGAAGCTCTAATAACATTAATAGTCAGTCTAACATTCTAATAAAAAATCCAGTATGAACTTCCAATAGCATTAATATTAATTTTAATATATTAATACATATATTAATAAATGAATATCTAAATATTCATATTAAAAAGTTCAATAGGCAATAATGAATGGGTTTGAGTTAAAATGAATGAGTTTATTAATGCAAATTTCTCACAACTATGTAACTAAAAACAGTTATTAACAAAGTATAATATTATAAGTAAGGTTTATTGAGGTCAGTTTTTAAAAAGATGAACCAATTTGTTGAATAATTCCAGGGTCCAGAGTTGATCCATGACTCAGAACCTGCCCCTGAGAGTCGTTCAGGTGAGAGTTAGAGGCACTGTGGAGTGGAGGTGTTTTATTTCTGCTGTTTTTCACAAAACTGCTCAGAAAGGTAGAAGGTACACTGACGTAATTATGCAGATTATAGTCATTTTGTTATTTGACGGCGTAAGCCTAGGATTATGTGTTGTAAATATAAGTGTGTAATGCCACAATCATAGCTGCTTTCATTTTGGTCCTCAGATATAGTGCAGTGTAATTATGCCTAATTGTTGTGAAGCTAAGGCTCCACAGAAAAGAGCTGCAGAACACACAGACCCAAGAAACCAGTCCTATTTGTTCCAGTTTTAGACAAGCGTTCTGCTCAGAACTGGTATAACGCATGCTCACTGACCACTGACTTTATGTTTATTTGGGTTTATTCTAATGTTATATAGAGTTCATTACAGGTAGACACTCACTGATCACTGACTTTATGTTTATTTGGGTTTATTCTAATGTTATATAGAGTTAATTACAGGTAGACACTCTCACTGACCTCTGACTTTATGTTTATTTGGGTTTATTCTAATGTTATATAGAGTTAATTACAGGTAGACACTCTCACTGACCTCAGACTTTATGTTTATTTGGGTTTATTCTAATGTTATATAGAGTTAATTACAGGTAGACACTCTCACTGACCTCTGACTTTATGTTTATTTGGGTTTATTCTAATGTTATATAGAGTTAATTACAGGTAGACAGGGTTTTAATATATTACATATAAAATGGCTAAAATTAGAGATGTTTAATTCTTCTTGAATTCGTAGCAGGCCCACAGGGTTCTGGTTTGTGTGTTTGTGTGACTGTCCTGGTCTGCTCTAATGCTACCATACCGCTCTCCCCTTAGAGAAGGCTGTGCTTTTAATGCTGCCCTTAGTCCACAATAAAATATTAATCAAACCCCCTCCAACTATACTGTGGCCTTTACTGTCAAAGCTTTCCTTCAGACCTGATAAAGAATCCAGTCTTTTTTAAAATGCCACCTTAAACAGGGCCTTTTTTATATTGCTGTTTGATGTCTGGGTGCACAATCTGAGAGATAACTGACAGTTTTATCATTTCTTTTAAGATTATTTAATTATTATGTAAGTATTATCACAAAGCAACGATTGAACAGGGTGCAGATGTTTGTGCTCTCTTCAAATGTTACGAGGATAGAAATACACTAGTAAAACCCAACCAACTACCAACTACCTAAGACACCATAGCAACCCCCTGGGATACCATAGCAACTTACTAGAAACCACCTATCAACCACTAAGCAACAGTATGGCAACTCCTCAAAATACCAAAGCAATGACCTTGCAATACGGTAATACTCATGTAGCAAGCATCACCATAGCAATCACCTAGGATACCATAGCAACCACATACTAAGACCTTAAGAAACATTTTGCAACACCATAGCGACGCCATAGCAAGCCAAATAGCACCACCATAGCAAACACTTAGGACATTTGGACCACTTAGGACTTTGGAACACTGTAGCAACCACCTAGCAGCCACTTAAAAAAAACACCATACAGCAACACTGTAGCAACTGCCTATCAACTACTGAGGAACACTGTGCAGTCAGATTGCAATATCATAGCAACCACCTAGCAACACCATAGCAAACCAGATTGCACCACCATAGCAACCGCCTGGGATACCATAGCAACCACATAGCAGCTGCCTGGTTATGGGAACCACTTCAGCTGCCAAACCTTTCTGTATTTCCTAAGGAAATGCACATCTGTATTACATTATTATTATGGGATATTAATATCAAATCAAATGAAATAAATCATCTTGAGCTCAGATTCACTTAAAACTCATAATGTTTAAACCCTCTTCTGTTTTTCTCCCACTTCACTTTTCTTTCCTCTTCTGATTCTCTTCAACCATCTCCCATCTAGCAGCATGCTCTCTCTCTCTCCCTCTCTAACATAATCTCTCTCGCCCTCTCTCTCTCTGTATCTCATACATTACTCCACCCCCTCCTTGGCACTGATATTTTATTCATTGCATGGCTAATGAAGCGCCTGATAGACTGTAGCAGCGTGTGGATGATCCAGGGTGCTTCATTTCTTGATCAGCTGGCAGGAGGCAGTTTTCATGCCTGCCTGATCTTTCCTTCATATACATATTTTACTACTTCTTTAGGGTGACCTCCGCCACTGCCCTCTTTACTTTCGGCCTACCTATAGAGTGTGTGTGTGTGTGTGTGTGTGTGTGTGTGTGTGTTTTCACGCATTGTGGGAACAAACATATCGTGGCCTTGTCTATAAAACTAGGTCACAGTAAAACAGGCATAATCTACAAAACCGGAAAGAGCTTCTATTAAAAACTCTACGGCTACGGTTCTAATATATGGACATCAGTCATGAGAATACTATGGACTAAACTGATGTAGACTAACTGTATATTAATCTAATGTAGACTTGCTGTATTGGATTAAACTGCTGGAGATTAATTGTAGACTAAAGTGCTGTAGAGTAACTGGATTAAACTGCTGGAGATTAACTGTAGACTGAACTCCTGTAGATTAACTGTAGACTAAACTGCTGTAGAGTACCTGGATTAAACTGATGGAGATTAACTGTAGACTAAACTGCTGTAGACTAAACTGCTGTAGAGAACCTGGATTAAACCGCTGTGTTGTTTTGCAGTTCAGCTGTTCACAGTGGTGGAGTTACGGGCCCTTTAAATGGGTTAACGCTGTAGCTCTCCTCCACAAGCAGGACTATCAAAGCCCACTTTCTGGAACAACATGGTGAAAGTCTGTATCTGAGACAGGACTAAGCGCCGGTAAGCTCAGGCAGGTCGGGTTTAGCCCTGTATCTCTGCACCTGGCCCGGATCAGAGGGCTTCTGGGCTTTTCCGGATGCTTAGGGTTTGGAGGAGGCTTTGCACTGATGAGGCGAGGGGGGATTGTGCTGCTATCTGGGCTCAGGATGAGCAGATGCGGTTTGTTCTGCCATGTTTTTGCTCTGGCTGCAGGGAGACGTGGCTCAGGAGGCTTCTTCATTACACATCAGCAGAAAGCTCAGAGCGGCCGGGATGCTGAGGAGACTTGAGCCAGTGTGCCAACGCTATCGTCTTCTTCCTGTGTAAATACACACTCACCATGAGTCCACTTTATCAGAAACACCTACCTTGTGCTTCCACTCACTGGCCACTTTAATAGAAACACCTACCTTGTGCTTCCACTCACTGGCCACTTTAATAGAAACACCTACCTTGTGCTTCCATTCACTGGCCACTTTAATAGAAACACCTACCTTGTGCTTCCACTCACTGGCCACTTCATTAGAAACACCTACCTTGTACTCCCACACACTGGCCACTTTATTGGAAACCCCTGTTGTGTACCTACACTATATTAGAAACCCCTACAGAGTGTTTTTGCTTCCACTCACTGGCCACTTTATTAGAAACACCTACCTTGTGCTTCCACTCACTGGCCACTTTACTAGAAACACCTATCTTGTGCTTCCACTCACTGGCCACTTTACTAGAAACACCTATCTTGTGCTTCCACTCACTGGCCACTTTATTAGAAACACCTACATTGTTCTTCTTGATGTTAAAATCTTGCCCAAAGGTTTTTTTGCCACAGAAAAGGAAATGTCAGGCTGTTTATTTGGGCAGTCAGTGCTTGGAAACGCGACCGATGATGCACTGAAGAGTCTCCTGAAGATTTTGGAGATAGCTGGAGATATTAGTTTAGAACTGTCTTTGCACTGAAACCAAATTTAGCCTTGAAGCAGAAACTCTGTGGGCGAATCAAGGCTCAGCGCGCTTCTCCTCCAGTCCGACTCCGCGGCTTCTGCTGGAACGCATCGACCTCTCTCCTCCGCCAAGAACCGCACTTCAGTCCCCCGCCGAGCTAAAGATTTTGCCAAGCTGTTTTCCTTTAAAATGAAAACTTTCAAGCTGTCACCCAGGTTCCCTGACCTGGCCGTCGGGCTCGTTTATGAGCGGCCGTTTGGGCGAGTGGTCAGGAGGTGGCCCGGCTCCAGGAGAACCGCAGGGCTAATTGCCCAGCTGCTGCAGTGCGTTTTCAAATATCTTCAGACAAATTGAGATTGAAAGAAGCAATTCCACACCATGCTGGTCTTATCAGTTGATCTTCTTCTCCCGTGTGGGCTTTTAACATTGTCATCTGGCTGCTTGGTGGATTTTACCTTCTCTCTCTTCTCAGAGCCAAGGAGAAGAACCACGCTAACTTTCCTCCATGCTGAGTCATTTTCTGTAGGTGTTTGTTCGGTTCGGTCCTATTCTTGTTTTCCCTTCCTCGGAAGACACAGACGCTTGCTTTTAGACAGGCAGGCAAATCTGATTCTTATGCCACATCTCTGATCTTTCCTTTGAAGTCTTGACAACAAAGTCACATCCTACCAGATCCTTTCTTCTCTGTTCTGAACCGCATTCACAGACTGACAGTCAATTCAGCGAGTGACGTCCAATCAGCTAAAGAAGAAAAGCCCATCTTGATTTGAGGATTTCGCCCGCTGTTCCACGCACAGCGTCGCAGATCAGAATAGCCATGTCTAACCAACTCTCCTACTGTGCTGAAAACACACACTGCCCATCATCTGAGTGCACTGGGGAGAGTAAACGTATAGTAGAATATTTAGTGCATAGTGAATAGTATAGAGCGAAAAGTGGCTATTGCCATGAATGAAGAGTATACTATAGTATAGTAAACGGTTTAGTGAATAGTATAGTAAACGGTTTAGTGAATAGTATAGTAAACGGTTTAGTGAATAGTATAGTAAACGGTTTAGTGAATAGTATAGAGCGAAAAGTGGCTAGTGCCATGAATGAAGAGTATACTATACTATAGTAAATGGTTTAGTGAATAGTATAGTAAACGGTTTAGTGAATAGTATAGTAAATGGTTTAGTGAATAGTATAGTAAATGGTTTAGTGAATAGTATAGTAAACGGTTTAGTGAATAGTATAGAGCGAAAAGTGGCTAGTGCCATGAATGAAGAGTATACTATATAGTATAGTAAGCGGTTTAGTGAATAGGAAAGTGAATAGTATACGAAGTGAATAGGTTAGTGAATATTATAGTATGTGATACAGTGAATAGTTTAGTGAATAGTATAGTGAATATTATAGTATGTGATACAGTGAATAGCGTAGTGAATAGTGAAGTGAATAGTACATTGAAGACTACCATGAAAAGTAAAGTATAGTAATAATTTAGTGTACACTTTATATTACAGTGAGTAGAATATTGTTGGTACAAGAAATACTATACTCCTGAGGACTAGTTTGAGATCCACTGGTTTAAGGTTTAGTTTAGTGAACAGTGTGAGGAACAGGATAGTGAAGAGTAGTGAATATTGACCCCCTGCAGGCCACAGTAAAGGACATGGCACTGAGTGAGGGAGTGAGAGAGAGAGAGAGAGAGAGTGGGCAGAGCGTGAGAGGAGGTTTAATCAGTCCAGAGCCGCAGCGCCTCCTCTGCATTCAGAAATAGCTCACACTCCTCCACCCCCTCCGCTCTCTCCCTCTCTCTCTCTCTCACACACACACACACACACACACACTCGCAGCCCGCCAAGGTGATAACCACATTACTGTCTCATGAACACTGGGAAATAGAATCGTCAGCCCAGAGCGGCAGAACAACAAGTTCCTCCGGCAGCAGGTGCAGCGCGTTGTTTTAGAACATCCTTCACTGTGATCACATTAACACGTCTAAACTCAGACGCGCTCAAATGCTATCATAACAGGTCCAGGATTTAGCCCGTGCCGCTTCTATTTGTCAAACGTTTCACAATATTGTGTTTGTACTTGGTGCTTTGTGCCACATCTACCCCGTACACACTCTCACTGTTTACTATAGAGGTCTGTAACTGTATGAACTGTATGGCCAAATGTTTGTGGACACCCCTTCCAACAAATGCATTCAGCTGCTTTAGGTTGCACCCAACACTGAAACTGCCAGTGGAAGTACTGCCAGTAGATTAGGCCTTAGCCTTGAACCTACAACCTGAAGTTCAAGTGCTAGGTGCAATGCAGGTCTATGAATTGACCTTGAACATGACCTTCATCACCAGGCGTATTCTCAGACTAGCCCAACCAGCCAGAGAGAGACAGTGAGGGTGAGAGAGAACTTGTAGGGATCACATTGGCGGAATGTGGGCTAGGTGGGTACTAGACGGGCTCTGAGTGGGTTTTTGTGTTGTTACTGGGACCCAGTTGGACTTCCAAAATAGGCCCCATTATTACAGCCCACCCTAATCTCACATGGGTCCCATCTAGGCCCCATGTGCAGTGTACAACCCAGACAGGGCTCTTGGTTTAACCCTTCCTGGTCCCATCACTCACCCATAGACAAGACTTTCTGGTTCCCAGCTGGCCTACCCATATAGACCTGAGAAGGCCCTACAGAGGCCCTATTCATTATGAGACCAAAACAAAGGGCCAGTGGTGTTCTGCACAGGCTAGGATGGCAGGTATAGCTGCACAGGTATCATAAACAATCAGTTTTCGGAGTCTTTCTGCTCTGAAGCTACATTTTCTTTATTTTTTGACCGTTTCTAAACACTTGACACTAAAGAAAGTGGACGCTGGTAATGACACTATAATTGTGGTATTATGTTGGGGACCAGAAGTGCCATTTGAAGTGATTTTCAAGGCTGCACTTTATATGGCAGCTTTGGTCCTTTCAAGTTTCTGTCGTCTCTGTTTAGTGTCTTTAGCACGGGGCGGCCACCTGCAGGCTCTTATACAGCGCAGACTTCACCCTGCTGAGGCACAAAGGCGCCTATTTCTGATACCTAATCCACTCCTTTTTAGTGGTCTTTCTTTGTTACTCTGATGAAACAAATCACAAGTAAATGTTTCCACAGCAAAGAATAGCGATTGAAGTTGGGCACGCTTATTCAGAAACCAGGGCAGTGCATCCAACAATAAACACAGCTTCTCCAATACAGTGATTAGAGGCTGGTTGTCTGATCCGAACCCAAAAGGCTGATTTTTTTTAGTAATTTTTCTTATTGTAGAAAATATAAGTAGAGGTACCAGTAGGGTCTGATCAGGTCCGGGTCTCACACCTGGGTTTGGGTCTGTTATGATGACAGACCCAAGATAGGGGTAGGTAGTGAGGTGAGAGTGAGAGACAGTAACAGACACTGGGAGAGAGTGAGTGAGAGACAATAAGAGACATACAAAGAGAGAGAGAGAGAGAGGGGGGAGTGAGGTGAGAGTGAGAGACAGTAACAGACAGACAGACAGAGAGAGAGAGAGAGAGAGAGAGAGAGAGAGAGAGAGGTGAGAGATAACCAACATACTGGAAGAGACAGAATAACAGACATGCTGAGACAAACAGACAGGGAGAGAGACACCAGACACTGGCATGGACAGTGATGCAGCTCACCCAGTGCTCTGGGGCACATTTTAATCAGGTGGAGCTGGGGACCCGGCGCTGGGGACCCGGCGCTGTCCTCCGAGCGCATTGGCTGTCCGGTCTCTGGCCTCACATGTACCGGAGGTGTCCTTACCCTCCTGGTGTCGGGAGCATTGCTAGTAATTGGCAGGGATTTTTTATGCAGGATGGAGCATTTTTATTGGTCCATTGATCAGGAAATGACGGCTGCTGTACTCAAATACTGTAGAGAAAACGTGTTGACAGATTGTTAGGTACAATAGAGCAAATCAGAGAGAGAGAGAGATCAGACAGAGATCTCCATCTCGGCTCATTTCCTCGGCTGAGCCGGTCTGCAGTGGGACCTATTCAATATTCCACATCCCAGAGGGCTTTCTTCTTCTGTCTTTGCAGCGACTACCTTTTCTTGGTCATGTTTCAAATGAAACAGTTCAATAATTAGCGCATAATTTGCCCTAATTAAGGTTTAACAATTGATATGAGGGAAGAACATCAACAATGGATATTTAGTTCACGTCCTGGTGCCATCAGTGCAGTGGGATATCTGGCTTTAATTAATTCATAATTGCTTTGGAAACTCGGAGAGCTCGGCACTGGAACTGTTTCCCAAATAATTACAACTCGGTCACCCAACGGGATGTTTTAGATTGGTAATTGGATTTTGATTTAAATTACTTTTTTAAATATGTAAGCCTACAGAACGAGAAAAAGCTTTACTGTAGCGCAAAAAAAACCCCGGAAATACCGCTTTACTACCCCGATAGGTCTGAGAAATTACCGAAAGCCTTGAAATTTGATTTCCTAATATTGGAGTGATTTCTAAAAATGAGCTAATAACTATGCAAATAGGCTTGGTTTATCTTTCCTCCGGCCGCTGGCAGCACAGGGGTCTGGCAGAAGCGTTCCAGGCCGCCTTCCGTATCGCTCGGACTTCCAGCCGTCCACCGCGTCACTGTAAGACAACTTCAAAGCGGTGGGATCAAAAGCGCAGCAGTGCGAGTGTGATCTATAGCGGGTCTGTGTGACCCATTGCTCTGAGTATGAGAAGCTGAACTGTAGGGTTTGTGAATGCCAGGCACAGACAAGCTGGGCCAAGGTGCCAGCCTGAATGCCAGTGCCCCGTATGCTTTCCATCCAAAGCCCTTTTTTTACGTAGTGGAGAGAAGGCAGGCCAAGCAGAAATGAAAAAGGCCCTCCAGCAGGAGACCCTCGTAGCACAGAGAGAGCGAGTGAGAGAGATATCCATCAAGGGAACAGAACAGAGGCAGGATGAAGCTGCCTCCTCCTCCTCTTCCTCTTCCTCCTCTCCATAGATCACTCCTTCTCAGCACGCTAATTGAATTGCTCACAGTGAAGGAGTGCGGCGCAGGAGGCCCTGTCCAACCTTTCACACTAAAAGCATACGAGCGCGCAGAGTAAGCATATTAGCATCTAGTCACTTCAAACCCGGCTCCCGAGAAATGTCACACCTGTCAAGATTAACCCTCAGAGGTCACAGATATCGACAGAGAGAAGAACAGGTGTGCTGACTGGATGTGTTATTGGAGGGTGGTTGAAAGAGCGAATTCCAGGCTTACAATCAATTCAAATGTATTGATTATAAATGAAAACAACAGAATTAGCTGTGAACAAAAACTGCGGCCTCTTTTCCACAGCAGGTGCTAATGGTTACTAAGGCTGCATCAATCAAACCCGTTGGACTGATTATGCTGTTTCTCATGCTATCACTGCGGTAGCAATGGTGGATGCACACAGCTGGCCCATAGCTGGCGTGCAAACACTGCGGTAGCGATGTTGGACGAGGCGGTAACCGCTGTGCTAATGCTGCGGTAGCGATGTTGTATGAGGCCTGTAACCATTGTGCTTATGCTGCGGTAGCGATGTTGTACGAGGCCTGTAACCGCCAGACTAATGTTGTGGTAGTGATGTTGTACGAGGCCTGTAACCGTTGTGCTAATGCTGCGGTAGCGATGTTGGACGAGGCCTGTAACCGCCGTGCTAATGCTGCGGTAGCGATGTTGGACGAGGCCTGTATCCACCGTGGAAGCACTGTGGTAGCGATGTTGGACGAGACGGTAACCGCTGTGCTAATGCTGCGGTAGCGATGTTGTATGAGGCCTGTAACCGTCGTGCTTATGCTGCAGTAGCGATGTTGGACGAGGCCTGTATCCGCCGTGGAAGCACTGTGGTAGTGATGTTGGACGAGATGGTAACCGCTGTGCTAATGCTGCGGTAGCGATGTTGGACAAGACGGTAACCGCCGTGGAAGCACTGTGATAGCAATGCTGGATGAGGGCCCTTTAAGGGGTTAAGGGGTTTAGCACAGACCGGACGAGCACAGTTTAATGGAAAGGCTTCATAAAGATTACAGCTGTGTGTGTGTGTGTGTGTGTGTGTGTGTGTGTGTGTTGATCAGAGATTTGGTCCCCCCTCTGTGCTCAGCTGGGTGCTTTTGCACCTGTAGAGACCGGTTTCTCCGCTGCATTATTCATATGCAGTGCCGGATATTTCTGGATGCTGCTGTTGATGGGGAGCAGAGGTGTGTTTCGACTCACCCTGAGCATCAAGGGGAAGTGCCGGCCAGCCTAGATGGCTCTGTCTAGCCACTGGGGTACACCCCCGGGCAGTTCTTCTGCCCTTTAAGTCCGTCAACACTGTTTTTGATGCTGGATTTTGCTTTTTAGAGCAATGCCACAATAAAGCAGGAGTGCTGAGTTGGGTTACACTATATGAACAGAAGTATTGGGACATTTTATGGGATTTTGGAGGAGCATTGCTGTGAGGATTTGATTGCATTCAGCGACAAGAGTGTTGGTGAGGTCAGTATGTTGGATGATGTTCACCACCTCAACTAATGCCAAAAGTACTGGATGGAGCTCCACCACCATCATTCCAGAGAACACAGTTCTTCCACTGCTCCACAGATCAATGCTGCTGGGGGGGTTTACACCCCTCTACTAGCCCACGCCTGGCATTAGGCAGCATGGAGCCAATAGGTGCTCCAGAAAGTCCTATTGGCAGTACTTTTCTACAGTGACTAGACAAGCTGTGTATTAGCAATGGGTGCAACTTAAAGTAGCCGAATGCGTTCATTAAAAAGGGTGTCCACAGACTTTTGTACATAGAGTGTACCCTCAGCTGTGATGGCTATGAGTAGGCCGACTATATAAAGGTTAGCTTAGCCATGAGTGTTACAGCATGACTGGAGAATAAGCAGTCCAATGGTTTAATTTTAGAGCGCTAACGTGTCCCAGGATTGCCCTGCATTTCAATTGAATTAGCACAGGGTAGTTTCCACTAGGACAAAGCTTGCATATGACCCTGAACTGCTTCTAGCCATATGCCACTGGTGAGTAGCAAAAGGGTTGTCTGAGCTACTGAAAGAAACCTCAGCAACTTGCAATCAGATGGAGGTAAGGTGCAGAACACGCCCTGTAAACAGTCCCAATATATACTAAATGTGGACACCCCTTCTGATGAATGCATTCAGCTACTATAAGTTGCACCTATTGACACAGATGTGCAAATGCATACACACAGCTTGTGTAGTTTCTGTAGAGAGGTACTGCCAATAGAATAGGACTCTCTGAAGCAGATAAACCTATGAAGCTATTAGCACCATGCTGCCTAATAATGCCAGGTGTAGGTTAGTAGAGGGGTATAAAGCCCCCCAGCATTGAGCTGTGGAGCAGTGGAGGAACTGTGTTCTCTAGAGTGATGATGGTGGAGATCCATCCAGTACTTTTAGGATGAGTTGGGGAGTTGGGGATCCAACATCCTGACCTAACTAACTTCAGCTTTTGTTGCTGAATGCAATCAAATCCTCACAGCAATGCTCCTCCTCCAAAATCTAGTATAAATCTAGGTCCTCCAACAAAAGCAGCATACACTCTTTAAAAAAAAAATAAAATCTTGATGTTAGATTCAACAATGATGGAGCAGGCGTCCCAAAACTTTTGTCCATATAGTGTATGTAGCAGTACAGCTCCAGTACAGTCTATTGTCCATATTGCGCAGCCATACTGTTTATACAACGCACAGCGGACTTGTGTGAGGACTGTATCGGTTGAAGGCTAGGGTTTGGAGAGGCACAGATGGTCCAGTTTGGGCATCAAGCAGAGTAACATGCTCTCTCAGCGGCCGTGGAGTCCAGAGCCCTCGATTCAGAGCCATGCTCCACTGACCATGCCAGCAATTTAATCTAAACAGGATCTAAACACATGACTGACTCCTCACACACGCACACACACCCTACACACTGCATGAGCAACGTGTCTGCAGATGGAATTGATCGGCAGGATGCAGAGGTGATCGTTATGATGCGAAAAGCCTGAATCAGAGCCAGTGTATAATATCGGATGCTCTTATCCAGATGTTCCACAGGTGGGAGAATGTAGCACTTGTAGATGTTGTTTACTGAACATTTTATTAGTAATTAATAAAGGTTATATTTCTAAAGGAAGCCATTCATGCCTCTCACACACGGTAAACCAGTTAACATTCAGAAAATCTCTGTAAAACTCGACCTGCTGTGAATTACTGCAGTGCGTGTCATTTTTTACAGCCTTTTAATCCAGTATGAATCTGCATTGTAGTTTTTACCATCTGACATCAATAGTTGTGGAGGGATTTGAATCCAGTATGAATCTGCAGTGCATGTTGTTTTTTACAGTCTGACTAATAACTGTGGGAATTTAATCCAGTATGAATCTGTAGTTTGAGGATATGCTATGAATATCCATTGTAGTTTGTACAATTGTGGTGTCATTTTAATCCAGTATGAATTTCATGTTGTTTGCATGTTGTTTTTTATAGTCTGGCAGTAATAACTGTGGAGTGAATTTAATCCAGTATGAATCTGCATTTTATATATTTTGTCTAGTATGATTAATAATTGTGGAGTGATTTTAATCCAGTATGAATCTGCACTGCATATTATTTTTTATACTCTGGCAGTAATAACCGTGAGAATTTAATCCAGTATTAATTTGCAGTGTGAGGACATGCTATGAATTTCCATTTTAGTTTGCACAATTGTGAAGTGATTTTAATCCAGTACGAATGTGTATATTTTTGTTTATAGTCTAAATAATAATTATGGAGAGACTTTAATCCAGTATGAATTTGCAGTACATGTTGTTTTTACAGTCTGGCAGTAATAACTGCAGTGTATATATAGTATAGTCTGATTAATGATTATGGAGTGATTTTAATCCAGTATGAATCTGCAGTTTGTGTAGCTTGTATATTCCGACAGTAATAACTGTGGGAATTTAATCCAGTATGAATCTCCAGTGTGAGTATATGAGCTATGAATTCCCATTGTAGTTTGTTGTAATTGTAGTTTGTTGCATAATGTATATTTTATAGTCTTATTTATAGTTATTAAGTGATTTTAATCCAGTATGAATCTGCAGTGTGTGTGGGCTCTACAGTCTGACAGTAATAACTGTGGAGGAATATAATCCAGTATGAATCTGCAGTGTGTATATTGTATAGTCTGATTCATAATTATGAAGTGATTTTAATCCAGTATGAATCTGCAGTTTGTGTAGTTTACAGTAGTAACTGTGCACTGAGTGGTCTCTACAGGCCCCATCCAATCTCTCTCTAAATAAACATTGTTAGTGTGTGTGGTATACTCCGTCCCCCAGCCTCAGAGTTTCCTTCCTGGACCCTCTGCTTTCATCACCGAACCTTGGCTTGGCTCAGTCCCGCCCCTTTAACCCCGAATCCTCGCTCCAGTTGGTTTTTGTTTTTGTTTATCTGCATTCTTTCCTCGCACATCTCAAAGACTTGGCAACTCGTTTCTTTCTTTCCTCGAGATCTTTTCCTCAACACTTTCAGAGAACTGAGGAGCACCTTTTGAGTCGGGCCAAATTCTCTTTGAGAAACTGAAATACAGCCTGCCCCCCCCCCCCTCTCTTCCAGCGCCCCTCAGAGCCAAGAAACACATCACTGCAAGGGAGAGGAACAAAGACCAAGTCTCCAGAAATACATGCTCCAGAACAGAGAGAGAGAGGTGTATATATATATATATATATATATATATATATATATATAGTGTATATATAGAAAACTGTATATAGTCCTTCTCCTTCAAGCAGCTTCAAGCGTTCAATGGAGCTTTCAGAGGCAGAGAGGCTTAGTCTAACGCGCTACTGCTATGGCCCTGGGGTGGGCCACGGGTTCGAGTCCCAAGCCATGCTACTTTGTGATCAGATGTATCAGAGGAGACATGTGTTAAGTGCTTATCTGCCTAGTGCCGGGCGTTGCTAGTGCTAAGGGGGCAGTTACAAATGGGTGGGTTAATTGGTGGTAACAAATTTGGAGAGGGAGGGACATCCTACCTACCCAGAGAGATCAAACCAGCGGGCGATGGAGCCTGTGCTTAGGCAGCTACACCACCCCATTCAGTGCCATTTTAAGGTCAGTTATTATCCATTTAAATAATGAACAATAAATAATGAAATTAATTAGGGGGAATCTGACTGTTTAGCCCTTAAAATGTACACACAATTATGCTGTAAAATGTTAGTATAGCAATAGCAGCTGACTCATGCATTAAAAATCGGACAATTTAGAAAATGTATTGTAGCAGAACTGTAACTAATAAAATATTATTTAAAGATTATTTTAAAATTATGTAAAGCATGGAATGGCTTTCTTACATTCTTACATTCTAAAGGATACCAAATGGCTTAAATAGTTGTGGGTTTGGTGGAAAGCCAGTGTTATTGTTTCTCTATAGAACCTTTTAAAAGCACCACGACGGTTTTCATTGTTGTTATGAGTCAAAGAACCCTTTTTTAGAACTTCATAGAACCCATTTAGCTTCACAGGACAACTGTTAATAATAGCTGTGTGTGAGTTATAGGTGTGTGTTGCCCGAGTTGACTGACTATTAGTGTCGCTCTGGCAGCACTGCAACTTTCAGTCAAGCTCTCTTCTGTTCTTTCAGAGTGAGCGCGAGAGTGCGCGAGAGTGCGCGAGAGTGAGCGAGAGAGTGTAAAGAGTTCCTGAAGCATGCTAACAGTCCTGTGTCCTTGTCGGTATTTTTTGGAGGGGGCTGTAAAGTTTGAGGTGGGTGGTCTGCGGCCCCACTCCTGAGCTGTAACACACTGCGGTGTGTTTAACAGGTGTACTGCATCTACTGAGGACACACAGATGCACTTTTGCGGCTGGGAAAAGATGGTGAAGGGAGACGATGGGTTCTGAGTGGTTCTCAGCGTTACTGTCTGCAGTCTGATCTGAAATAACACTCAGTAATAGTCTGAATATATGAGTCAGCTTAAAGCCCACAGCGAGGTTAGTGCTCACGTCTGCCGCACAGCAATAACAGCAATAACCGACCGGGCCGAGTTTATGAAACACAATCTTTCACTGCGCTTTATGAGTCTGTGGCTGAAAGCACGGGACGTCTCCTCGCTAACACGCACCCCGCTGAGCGGAGTGATTTCACCTAATAGCACACACACACACTCTCACACAGCCGATGACAGACTGCTAAGGTGTCTAAGTGTATAGTGAAGAGATGATATCTGCACAGTTGTGCATCTCCGTCTCCGTGTGGGTCTGTTACCTCTGACAACCTTCTGGGATTGGCTTAGTAAAGGACCTGGCTGAGGCTTCCAGGAATTATAGACAGTAAAACCTAGATTTCAGCGCTTCTGCATCTACAACCTTCTTTCTGAAGGCCTCAGAGAGCTCTTTAGATCTGGCCATGGTCCCACTCACGACAACAATCAAGCGCAAACCAAAGTGAACGTCTGAGGTTTAAACAAGACAGACTCCTCCAGAGTGTGTGTATATATATATAATAATAATAATAATAATAATAATAAGGGTTTATTCCAAGTCATTTAGAGCATTTCTATTGGTCCATTCATCCAGAATAATTTACACAGTGTACAGAAGCAGCTGCAGGGTCCGAACCATGGAGAAAACTAAAAACAGACAAAAATGGAGATACGAGTTTTTCATTGGACAGAAAGTGGGATGCATCTCTTACCTCTAGACCACTGCTGCAAAGGGGGCCCATTGCCATATTACTGCCAATGGGTTTAGAATGGGTTGTCATAAAAGCACCTGTGGGTGAAGTGTGTGGGTGTCTCAATACTTTTGTCCATATAGTGAATATATGTATATATGTCTTATTAGTATATGTTTGTTGGTTAGCATACTATGACTATGACTATGAACTATTAGCCTGCCATCATTTAGCCTAAGATTGATTAGCCAGACTGTTTAGAATGAAATTCTAGCCTATGATTGGATAGAATATTATATATAAGTCTATAATCAGTTAGCTTGCGATGTATTGGGGTAGCTTATTACCTTATAATTAGTTAGTCTATAGCTGATCAACCTGTGATCTCTTTGGACTTCTAGCTAACTAACTGCTGGCCTATGATCAATTAATGGTCAATTAGTCTGTAACTGATTAGCTTTTTATTTATTATCCTATGTCTGTTAGCCTGTGATCAGTTAGCCTGTGATTGGTTAGCAAGACTACCATCTCCACACATGCCCAGAGCGGTGGGCTGCCATTGCTGCAGCACCCAGGTAGCAGGTGAGAGGGTGTAGGGCTTTGCTCAAGGGCCCAACAGTGGCAGTTTGCCGAGCCCAGGTATCAAACCCACAGCCCTGTCATCAAAAGCCTGGTGCTCTAACCGCTAAACCACTTCTGCAGATTTATTGCAGAGTCTTACGTACAGCTTTGGGTGTTGTTTCAGAACAGCCTGCGTTGCTGTGAGAGTTTGTTTACCTCGCGCTCGTCCTTGAATGTAAAACATGGTTGTGCTTCAGAGCTGAGCTTGGGTTCAGTCCAGCTCTGTGTAGGAGTCTGAACAGAACTGATGTGAATTAATGACTCTAGAAAACATGGACAGCGCAGCGTCTCTCAAAAGTGAAGAAACCACAGGTCTAGCGCTTCTCCTGGCTGCTTGCAGTATGATGTGTAGCTCCGCCCATCTTCATATATTTCAACGAGACAACTCCGCCCATTTTCCATGTCATTTTTTCTTCTCTAATTAGTTAGTCTCCCTGTGCTGATATTGGCCCATTTTTAACCCTTACTCTGCTCTATCGTAAGAAGGCGGGGCTACATTATACTGGGAATTAATTGATTGACAGACAGCCTTGGCTGGACTTTGGCAGTTCAGTACACTGTTGGAGCTGTTGTCCACTTACCGGACAAACTGGGAATCCAGGGGGAAATCCGCTCTGCTTCTGCACTGGAAGCTCAGTGAAGACGGTCTGAGACACTGAGGCTCGGTCTGGGAGAAGGGGGCGGGTCTACTAAATGAGTAGGCGAATCTGGCCCAACCTCTGGTCTCTACTGTTGCAGATTTTGACAACACGGCGGACAGTTTCGGCCTCATTTCTATAGAACGGAGAGGACCAGAGCCACAGCGTCCACAGTGTTTTCTGCAGTCAATGGTGTGAATGTGTGTATTTGTGTGTGTGTGTGTGTGTGTGTGTGTGTGTGTATTTGTGTGTGTGTGTGTATTTGTGTGTGTGTGTGTGTGTGTGTGTGTATTTGTGTGTGTGTGTGATGTCACTAACAAGCAGTGAGACGGCCTTCTGTTTCTCTCACCTCCCACCCTTGACACTTCCTGTGTATTTATCTCTGGTCTCCCCGGTGGAGAGCAGGTCTGGTGGTTGCTCTCAGGGTTAGCTAATGGTGGAGGGAGCTGTCAATCAAGGCTGAGCTTCTCCACTGCTGATTCCCTTGTTAGTCCTGACAAACGATCGATCATTCAGAGATGCCCTGGCTGCATCTGCATGCCTTCAATCATTCCGCTGAGTTACGACGCTCCCGTGGAGATTCTCCGCACATGAAGATGGGCGGGGGGATTTCAAGGGCTGTGTGTTAGTGTGTGTGTGTGTGTGTGTGTGTGTGTATCATCACCAGATGGGGACTCGTTTTGTTTCTTGCTGCTAACGGGTCTGTCATGAGTCATTGACTTCCACCAACCACTTGAAAACACACACACACACACACACACACACATACACACATACTATTCTAGTGTCACACTGGTAGATAGCATAGCACAGATTTACATGTGGATTATTGCCACCTATGCTCACCCTTGGATACTACTCATTTAGTAGACCCGCCCCCTTCTCCCAGGCCGAGCCTCAGTGTCTCAGACCGCCTTCATTGAGCTTCCAGTGCAGAAGCAGAGCAGATTTTCCCCCCCTGGATTCCCAGTTACGGGTCAATTTCGCAAGTGACGGCAAAGCGGGTGCAGTAACTCAGCGTGGAGCAGCGGTGGAGCCGCACTTAGTGGGTCTAGTCGGACGGCAGGTGGAAAAACACCTGGTTTGCAGAGTGTTTGCAGTATAGCAGCAGTTTTGCCATTTTGACACTGTGATACTATGTTGACAAAAGTATTGGGACACTTGCTCATTCCATCCCACCTCATCTCAAAAGTACGATTCTTCTCAAAGACAACAGTTTGGTTCTTGTCAAAGTGTCTCAGATTCTTATGCTTGTCCATTTTTCCTGCTTCAGCACCTTCATCACCTTCAAGAACTGACCGTTCACTCACTGCCTGATATGTATATGTAGATCCACCCACTGGAACCAGATCATCAATGTTATTCTTATCACCTGATCAGTTTCATGTATCTATTTTAATAATAATAATAATAAAGGTCTTGTATGATCTTATAATCAGCCGGTTTGAGGAGCCGCTGAAGCTGAACTAAAACTCCGAATCACATCTAATTACAATCTGGAAAATACCATCATTCGCTTCAAACCCGCCTTCCCCTGCCAGGGTGTCCCTCCTGAATTTGGATGCTACCATTCTGAATGGCCCTCCACCAAGAGCGGCAGCGTTCCAGGATGTGTGTGTATGTGTGTGTGTGTTTTGGGCAGGGCTGGCAGGGCTTGGCCACCTGGCTGCAGTGTTGGAAGGCCGCTGGCTGGCCGGGGCTGCGTTTGTCCCATTGGCTCCATCACAGTTATTAAAAAAGACCAAGTCAATAAGACGGGCTCATGTTTTTAATGCTGATCTGATTTAGCGCTTTGAGGTTCATGCGGGCCTTCTCTCTTCACACACTCACACATTCTCAAACACACACACACACACTTACAAGCCACTGATCCAAGGCGAGAATAAAACCAGTGCTGGATGAAACAGGAGGTACAGGAATTAATTCAGCGGGTTTTGATTTCATAAGCCCTCTGAACCTCGTAGAAAAGCAATTGAGCACATTTTGGGCCACATTTGATCCCGCGATCAGTGACACTCGCCGCTTGTTTAACCAGCTGGTCTCTGAACAGTAAATAAAACCCACAGAGCTGTGGAGGAATTGCTCTCTGGTCTCGGTAAACACGCTAGCACAGCATACAGGGAAAGCGCCTTGCTTTAGAATATCACAATATCACCAGTTTGTGTTTTTTACAGCTCTATCAAGCCCTCAGTTCCTAATGAGGATTAAACAATGTCATATGTTCCAGCTAATGAGAGCGTTTTCACACGTTCCCTTTGATTTCTCCAACCCGGAATAGTAATTGGCTCCAGTGTTAATCTAAAACATTAACTACAGTAGAGCATTTCCTCTCTGGCCAGAAGGACACTGCTGCCAGCTCTTGTTTCCCAACTAAAGAGATCAAAATAACTTTGGACACTGCATATATTAGCGCTGCTAGAGGCTGGCTGCCATTTGAAGTGGGACTTCAATGGCCTGCAGGCCGCTCAGCACAGACCATATTCAAGCCTCGCCGTGTTGGCTGACATGTTAATAGGCCCCAGCCCAGAATGCGCCGGAGTGGCTTTGTTAGTGCTGACAAACACATCTCTGAAGTCATACAGATAAAACCAGGGCTGGTTTCGCTGGGATGACGGGTCAATTTCGCGAGTGACGGCAAAGCGGGTGCGAGTACTCAACGTGGAGCAGCGGTGGAGTCGGACGGCAGGTGGAAAAACACCTGGTTTGCAGAGTGTTTGCAGTATAACAGCAGTTTTGCCATTTTGGCACCGTGATACTATGTTGACAAAAGTATTGGGACACTTGCTCATTCTTCATTGCTTCTTCCGAGATCAAGGGTACTAAAAAGAGCTGATTCTGCTTCTATCTCTACTGTCCAGAGAAGAAGACTTTCTACTAGACGATCACCATCCCACCTCATCATCATCATCATCATCATCATCATCATCATCCCCAACTCATCTCAAAAGTACTGGATGGAGCTCCACCACCAACACAGTTCCTCCACTGCTCCACAGCTCCTTAATGCTGGGGGGCTCTATACCCCTCTACTAGCCCACGCCTGGCATTAGGCAGCATGGAGCCAATAGGGTCATGATGTTTATCTGCTCCAGAGAGTCCTATTCTATTGGCAGTTCTTCTCTACAAGGACTAGACAAGCTGTCTAACAACAAGTCTGTTTGTGTGCATGCAGCTTAAGGTAGCTGAATGCATACCTTAGAAGGGGTGTCCACAAACATTTGGACATAGAGTGTAGTTCTAGTAGCATTTTGGTAAAACATAAAATGTGATGATACTTTTGCTGTTGCAAATCAAGCTGTGTGCCCCCTGCTGGTTGAAAACATAGTGATGCTGTATCTGCAGAGGAGTTTTCCAGTATTACATAGTGGTGGGTGGGGCTTTTTGAAGCAGAAAAGCCTCAGATTGGCTGCTTCCCATCATGCTTCTGCATGCTCGTTATTGGACCCTCAAACGTCCATTTTTCCGGGTGTGCTGAGAGGGTGGAGACCCGCTGATATTGAGGGTGAAGCTACTCTTTACTGAGTAATAATTAGCATGCTAATTATGCATGCTAACATCTCGCTCTGTTGTAGATGCAAGTGAAAAATGCACTGTTATGATTCTGCTCTGGATTATTACCTTTAAAACTCATCCATTAAATAAGCTGGTAAATAACTGCGCTCCGAATCCAGTTAGCTCGCAGTAATCTGCGGCACCACCTGCAGAAAAAATACTTTTACGTTAGGAATCCTTTAAAGAAGAGATTCTGTAAAGATGCAGCGCTGGAAGCGTGTGTTTCCGGCCTCATTAAAACCTGCTCTTAAAGCTGTGAACTTGTCAACACTCAAAGTGCCTAATAAACAACATTAAGGAAGGCATGAGTGTGTTTTTCTTTTTTTAATCTCTCCCTCCAGAAGTGTTTATCAGCCTGTGCAGACGGGGTCGGGTTTGGAGACTGCTTTAATTTGCCAGCCCCTCTGTTTGCACGCTGCTGGGACTGCGTGGGTCCGTGGTTTCTTTCAAGAGCCAGCTTCACATGACCAGCTCTGCTTTCCGAAGGACGCCTGCCAGCCCCTCGTTTGACAAAACACTGACGCCAACACGAGGATAGAGTGACCCCATTAGCTGGGAATGGCGTACACACCTTCACCCAGCCACGACCTGCGGACTGTGGACCTTGAATTGTAGCCCACCTGTCCTGTTACTGGTGAAAACAGACACCTGACAGACCATTTCTCAAGTGACTAGAGTGACCATATTTTGTTATTTTTATAAAAAAGAGGACACTGGGGACATAGTGTTAGAGTGTTGTGGCGGGTGGACTTAAAGAGACAGGCTGTATAAATCCGAACAGAATGTGACTATACATGTGAAATCCGTATGAAATCTCAATGTTTTACACAATTTAGAAATTCCGGCATTTTTCACAATTTAGAAATTTCAGCATTTTACAAACTTTTTAAATTCCACCGTTTTACACAAAATAGAAATTCCAGCATTTTACAAAATTTAGAAATCCCAACATTTTCACAAGTTAGAATTTTTTGCATTTTACACAGGATAGAAATTTTTGCATTTTACATCATTTTGAAATTCCATCATTTTACACAAGTTAGAAATTGTAGCATTTTACATAATATTGAAATTTCAGCATTTTACACAATTTAGAAATTCCAGAAATGTACACAATTTAGAAATTCCAAACATTTCACACAAATTAAAAATTCCAGCATTTTACAAAATTTAGAAATCCCAACATTTTACATAATTTTGAAATTCAATAATTTTACCCAATTTAGAAATTCCAGAAATGTACAAAATTTAGAAATTTCAGTATTTTACAAAATTTTGAAATCCTAACATTTTATAAAATATTGAAATTGTTTTACACAATTTATAAATTCCATCATTTTACACAATTTAGAAATTTTGTAGTTTTACAAAACTGAAATTCCAGCATTTTACACAATTTAGAAATTTCACCATTTTACGATTTTTTAAAATCCCAACATTTTTTGCATTTCCCAATAAATGCCTTTCTTATTTCCCAAAATGAGGACTTATGGTCACCCTGCCAGTGACACTAACAAGAGGGAGACCTAACAATGCTGTTGTTCATAGACTGCCCATGTCCACCTCTTTGTTCTGACGGCTGCTGTTCTGAGGGATAAACATTCAACAGTCATTTCAGTTCTGAGCTTTTAAAAGTGTTGAACTACCCTTACCCTCTCATTATGTCATTAAGAGTCAGTGGTGTGAAAGTTTCACAGAGGCCGGCTTGAGTGATGAGGTGGTTATGAACTGCAGATCTGAAGCAGTTCTCACTGTTGTAATGCAGGTCTTTTCATATTTCCTCCACCTTCGACTCTGCACATTTGTTTGCACAGAATAAAGTAATTCTGCCGTCATTAGACTGTGTTTCAAAGGGAAAGCACTCATTTACTCAGCACTTAGCGCCGTTTCTCAGATCCAACGTGCAGTGTGTTAATCTTAAGAGTGGTTTGAGTTGAAATGTCTATAATAGACATCTAAGAGAGCGTTGTATAATGATTAAATCACCACTATAGCAGGTATTTTACACCAATCTAAAGTGGATTAAAGGAGAGGATGGCAGGTGTCTGGAGAAATTGAGAAATTAGCTTGGCCACTAAAATAATATCAAATCTAGATAAAATATTAAAGTGTTTGGTCAGAATGAGTTTTAATAATATTATTAAATAAAAGTGTTTCATTCTATTGGCAGATACTTTTATTATGTCCACATTTTATTTAAATTAAACAGTCTTTATATCCATCTCTCTCTCTCTCTCTCTCTCTATATATATATATATATATATATATATATATATATATAATCAAAATCATATGTAAAGAACCTAGTTGCAGTCTCTCTCTCTCTCTCTCTCTCTATATATATATATATATATATATATATATATATATATAAACATTAACACTATACATGCACTATTAAATTCTATAAACTGTGTGTGTACATGTATATATACAAATGCACCTACCTCAAAGCCACCCTAAACTCCATCCCAAAAACCCAAAACGACTTAAAACAAGTAAAAATGTCCAGAAAATCAGTTGAATAATCTTAAAATAATCCTTCAGCAATCTCAGAATGATGGATACTAGATATTTAGACTCGAATCAGACCCTGAACTACTGAATATGTCCAGTGTTCTCCACCTGTCACTCCAACAGTTACCAGAGAGAACAGTCTTGCTGTGGTCTAAAGATCCTAGAACCTGCTGGTTGGAAACACACTAACAGTAGAAGCTGGTGGGCTCTGTCAGGATGCAGTTGCAAAGCTGAGAGGATTTTACCCCTCATCGAAACTGTCCCTGAAGTTTTCAACAGTGGAAAAACACTCCACAGCTCTGCTTACTATCACTTTCCCAAAGGTTTTTTGGTATCCATGGTGATCAGGTGGATCTATACTCCACCCACACTACCACAGCTGTGAAGTCTTTCCTGTGGAAAATGACACGCTTCAAAGAAGACTTCTTCAGTGGTGCTTCAGTGAAGACAAGCAGAATCAGGTTCAGGCTTTATTAATGTATATATTATAATATTATTAATATATTATTACCCAACTGGGCACTACCAGTTAACCCACAATGCTCCTGACACTAGGAGAGTAAGGACTACATATGGAGCCAGGCATTTTCGAGCAGTCTGGAGAGAGCTCGACCAATTGTGCTCTCTCGGGTGGAGGCTGCTGATGGCAAATCGGCATCAGAATCAGAACTACTTTGTTGATCCATCCCAGGAGGGAAATTACAGATGTTTCACCTGCAACTGTTCATGAGAAATAAACACACTATAAAAAAAATAAAATACATTTAGAACAAAGAAAGAAAATAAATTAAGAAAAACTTGAAATATAAATATATATAAATTATATGAATTTAGTAAAGAATTCGAAATCATGACCCCGGGCCACTCTGAGACGCCAGGGTCAGGCTTTATTGGCCAAATATTTGTCTTTGGGTAGTTCAGAAGAAGCACCTTCAAACTGAAGGTGGTGCATATTTATCAGAGTAAGAATGCTGATCTAGTAAATGAGGTCCCCTGAGTGATGCCATAGAAGATCCAGGGAAGGCTTTCAACTGCCCAACTAGCATTCATCGTCCATCATTCCAGAGAACACAGTTCCTCCACTGCTCCACAGCTCCTCAATGCTGGGGGGCTTTATACCCCTCTACTAGCCCACGCCTGGCATTAGGCAGCATGGTGACCATAGCTTCATGATGTTGATCTGCTCCAGAGAGTCCTATTCTATTGGCAGTTCCTCTCTACAGGGGTCAGCAGCAATGGGTGCAACTTAAAGTTACTGAATGCATCCATTAGAAGGGGTGTCCGCAAACATTTGGACGCATACCTTCATCCCCATCCTGAAAGAGCCTCGTGCTTTATGGAACTGCTGTGCAGTGCTTCAGCAAGACGCAGCAGCTGGCCCGTCTCTGTCTCGCCCGCAGCCAAATCCAGGGCGTAGAGAACACCACGGCACATGCTAACCATGTTCAGGAGGAATTCGGTGCAGGTGTTTAGGGGATGAGAAGGAGAGGTTTGGGGAGGATTAAAGTGTTCTCGAGGTGTCAGGAACACTTTTAACCCTTTAAAGCTTTAGTTTTGTCCAGGAGGAGCTTCTGCAGCTTTTCCGCCTGTTCGCTAGCAGTTCAGTAAGCCGTCACTGAAGCGTCTGCTTCTTTGAAAAGATCTATTAGACTGTGTTAATATTCAAACAAAAGCTGGGTTTCCATGACGACGGGATCTCTGCTCTTTCTCTCTCTCTCACTCTCTCTCTCTTTGTCCAGAGTGACATACAGCGCTCAATAGGCTCTCTCTGCATGGTAAATAATGCTGTTTTCCAGCCGTGCTCCTGAAGCTGTCTGGGCTGTAGTTTGTCACTCCAGCTGTTGTGTGTGTTGTTGGTGTGAGGATTTTAATGCAAAATGCATAATAGAAATTTATTGAAAAACAAATTTATTGTTGTGTATTTACAGTATCTATAATATATAGTTATTAATGGACGTTTTAAGACCATAACCCCTTTGAATAATAATAAATATAATTAGCATTTTATTTTTATTGGTGTATCAAGTGTTCCAAGCACATGTTTTAGTTTATTAAGAATCATAATATCAGTAAATATTAAATATCCAATAATTTCATTTTCAAATCCATTACATTATATATAACTGATAACCGATGACATGTTTGTAGACCTGCTGGAGTGTTACTGTGCTGCAATGAAAGCTTCACGCAGATCCTACCTGTAGTTACTGTAAAGTGTTCCTAGAAAAAAAAAAAACAAGCTAAAGGGATTAGAAGACGGCCGTGAACCTGTTTAAAATGTGTGATGAAGTATGAAATGATGTGAAATACTGGAGATGGTGAATAAGCGAGATGCGCTCTGCTCACAGAAGCATCCCGCGGTGCTGCATGCTGTGTTTAAGGTTTAAGGGAATAATCCAGTATTTTTCTGCAAAAGCCTTTTATTTATTTCTCTTTTTTTGTGCAAAACTCGTGTTTCTAAAATATGTTTTAGCAGAAAATTCCCATTTCCTTAGTCTGTAGTCTTGTCTTGTTTTCATAGGCCTGAGAATTGCATCTAGCATTGGCTCAACAAGCACCAAAACAACAACAACAACAACAGTTTATTAACAGTACATCCTGGCCGTGAGCGAGCGAGCCTCGCTGATGACTTGATTGGCAGGGTGACCTGCTCCTGAACGTGGAAGCCGAGCTGAAGCTGACCTTAACACACTGCTCTCGGGCGACCTCAAGGTTCCGACAGTTATCGGCGTCAAACCAAGATGTTGAGGCTCTTTAAGTACCCCCAGTCCCAGGTGAAACACATGAACTGAACAAAAGGAGAATGAACTGAACCAAACACACATGAACGGAAATGAACGCGAACCGAGTCACTGAAACAAACACACATGAACAGAAATGAACATGAACCGAGTCACTGAATCAACACACATGAACGGAAATGAACACGAACCGAGTCACTGAATCAACACACATGAACGGAAATGAACACGAACCGAGTCACTGAATCAACACACATGAACGGAAATGAACCGGAAGTCCTTATTTGGGCCTGTGGGCAGAGGTTTGGGAGTTTGTGGTTCGATCTCCCAATAGACCTAAAAAAGTGAAAGGAAATGATCTGTCATTTATTATTTACTATTATATTATCATTATATTATTATATCATCATTATTATTATTTTTTACAATGCTCATTAAAAGAGCATGACTAATGACTGATCACTGACCCAAGATGCAAATCATCAGCTAACAAACAATCTGACAGCTTAAGATTTTCAAAAAGAATGAAGTTTGATCCCAGCCAACATGCTCATGTGGGCAAGGTGGGCTCCAGGTGGGCATGGGCTCTGAGTGGGTTCATACATGTGTTGTTACTGGGGCACAAATTGGATTTCCAAAATTTTACAGCCCATCCTAATCTCACATGCGCCCCATCTAGGCTACATGGGCAGTGTACAACCCAGATAGGACCCATGTTTAACCCCCTTCTGGTCCCATCACATGTCCTGGTCAGACCCTGGTGGGCATCCATATGTGGGGCCAACTTTGAAACCCACAGACAAAACTGAAAGACTGAGAATCCTTGAGCTCAGCAGATGCCAGGGAGATGCTAGGCTAATGTCGCTATCAAACACTGGATTTTTTACAACTGCTTATGATCTCGGACTTGTCTCGGACTCGAGGCCTTGAACACTAGACCACAAATGTGGTCTGTACTACAGGCCAACTCTAACACACAGCTGCCTGTCCCCACTTTTATTCGACTTAGCAGAATAACAGCTTCCGTGCCTCGCTCCAGAACAGCTGCGATCAGACGTTAGCATTAGCTAACCTCACGGCATGTACAGTCATGTACGGTCCCACGTCCCATCACCACACGGTTGCAAGAAGAAAACATGACAGCCGCTTGATCCCCGGCACGCTCCGGTCTGTTGGTTTTGGTTAACTGAGCCGGAGTGTCATTTCGTTCCTTCCTCTCCAAAGTGAGAGAAATTCGGCGTGCTACAGCGAAGGGAACGCGCCTTTGCATCGTTGCCTTCAGATATTCGCCTTGTTTTTACGGCCTGGCAGGATTAGAATCACTTTGCAGACTCAGCAGAATCCCGCAGTGCCTCCAGCAGCTAATGGCTTGTTGACACGGAGCCACGGCGCTGAGATGAAAGCAGTATGGTAATGCTCGTAGCACCACCACTGTAGGAGCTGTGTAGTATACACGCAGCGTTGGGAGCGATTTAGGCGGCTGTGACGTTTGCGTTTGTCCATTGGGGGAAAGGACAAGAGGACAGTAGTGGATGGAGGAGATAGTGGATGGAGGAGATTCGGTCTAGTTTATATGGCCTAGATAAGCACGCATACAGCTTTGTCTAGTCCCTGTAGAGAAGAAGTACTGCCAATAGAATAGGACCCTCTGAAGCAGATCAACATCATGACCCTATTGGCTCCATGCTGCCTAATAATGCCAGGCGTGGGCTAGTAGAGGGGTATAAAGCCCCCCAGCATTGAGGAGCTGTGGAGGAATCCTGACCTCTCGAACGCTCCTGTTGCTGAATGCAATCAAATCCTCACAGCTATGCTCCTCCTCCAAGATCTAGTAGAAAGTTCTTCTTCTTCTCTGGACAGTAGAGACAGTTACTCCAACAGAAGCAGGATCAACTCTTTTAATACCCCTGATTTTAGAAGAGACTATAACTGTGCAAATGAGCAGATGTCCCAATAGTTTTGTCCGTGTGCGCCACTGCTTTCTCGCAGGGAACGGCATTAGAAAGATATTTAGTCGCTTTCATAAACTTTTCTTCCCGGAACGCAAAGGAAATAGTATTAATATTCAGCGTTAGGCCACGTTCAGGTGTAAGATGGGCGGTTCTGCCTGGCGTTCGCGAGAATTCTCGCCAGGGAATACATTTCGCTTATATGTAAAGGAGGCCAAAATGCTGCTGACTCTGTGATTCTGACAGAAGGCGTTACAAAAGAAAAATGAAAATGCAGTCAAAGTCCTCTATTTATGTAAATGTTGTGACTTCAGAAGATAAAGAGAGTGTGCTGCTGTATAAAAGCAGTGTTGCTGTTGTGCGTAGTCGTTTTTTTCCTCCCCTGAGGTTGAAGCGTGGAGATGTTTTACAGTCGGCCTGCCTGCTTCACCGGCTCCCCGCTTGCCGCTCGCTCTCTGCATGCAGATCTGCAGCACTTGCATATTTATGAACAGGTAGATTTCCTCTTTTGTGATGCAGCCTGAAAGCGGGATGGAAAACAGTGGTTTCTTTAGCTGTGAAATATCCGACCAGCCTCGCCTCGCCTCGCTTTTCAGAAACCTGCACTTTCACCGCAGCGAGTGGCTTGCCGTGCTTTTAGCCCGTCACATAAAACCATGTGGCTTGCTCTTTCAATCCACTCCATCGAGCGTGCGGACGCTGATTCGGTTGGAAGACCTTTTTCCCATAGCTGAAAGCAGACGACAGAGCTGGATCTGGTTACCGCCGGAGTAGAACCAGTGGCAAAGCGAGACTCCTTTTTAATTGAATGTGGTGTTTGGACGGCAGTGGTTCTCCATGGGGAGGTGTGGGATATTTTACAGTATTCTCTCAGATTGTGGTGTAGAAGTTTCAGCCCTGGATTTACACTTAAAATTAGCTGTAGAAATAAGCCCTGGATTTAAACCACAGGCTGTTTGACCTATCACATCCTATATCCAGCGTCCGGAGCTTGAATATATCCTGGAAATAGGATATGATAGGTCCAGCGTCCAGACTTTGAACATTTCTGCGGTTCTTGAAGCATTGAAATATTCAAAGTCTGGACGCTGGACCTATCACATCCTATATCCAGCGTCCAGACTTTAAAATATTCAAAGCCTGGATTCAAACCCCAGGCTTTTTGACCTATCATATCCTATATCCAGCGTCCAGACTTTGAACATTTCTGCGGTTCTCGAAGCATTTCTCGAATGTTGTATGAATGTAGGTTGCTGCCCATTTCCCTTCAGCTGGAAAGGGACACAATGATTATGAGATAAACTGTTAGCAAAAGAGAAAAATGAGATATTAAAGCTTCAGTTTGTCCAGGACAAAAAAACACATTATGGACAAAAGTATTGGGACATCTGCTTATTCCTTGTTTCTTCTGAAATCAAGGATATTCATTTGTTATATTGTTATATTTGGATACTGATTTGTTGGAGTAACTGTCTCTACTGTCCAGAGAAGAAGACTTTCTACTAGATTTGGGAGTAGCACTGCTGTGAGGATTTGATTGCATGGACAACAAATGCATTGGTGACTCCCCAACTCACCAACCATCATTTCAGAGAGAACATAGTACCACTTTATACCTCTCTAGCCCATCTACATTCTGTATCTGAATTAAATAAAGAATTTAGGGCTTCGTTTATCAATCTGGGCTCATCTAACAGTTCTTTTCTGTTATTAGAAACCTGTAAACATGAACAGGACACGCTAATTAGAATCATGAATCAACTAATTTACCTGCAGATGAACTGAACTGAAAACATTGATTCCAAACTTATGCATTTTGGTCTGGGTCTGGAAAATGTGCCTGAATGGCCTTAAAAAATGACTTTCTTTACTGCTAACATGAGAAACTGCAGTGATTGGTGTTGTTTGGGATATAAGCCTGCTACAAATTCAAGGTTTACCTGATGTATTCTGGTTAGCATTGATATGCATATTTGAATGAGCTGGTGTATGTAAATCCCCAGAGGACTGTCTGTCATTCAGGGGAAATCTGAAATGCACTGTGCACACATACACACACACACATACACACACACACATACGAAAGGAGCAGCGAATATTCAATGAGACACTCAAACGTGGCATCCATCAAAAGTGTCAAGCAGGATTTCAACTTAAATGTGAAGTGGGATGCGTGGGAATGGATAATGTGATGCAAATGAAAGCGTTACAGCTCGTGCCTTCGCTTTCCATGTATGGATGGTTCACGTATAATGTGGCCTGCTGTGACTGTGCTTGTAGAGCTAATGCTGGTCTCTTGATGCTTCAAGCCAAATGCATGAGCTCCTGTGTGGTTCCTCGGGGTGGCGGTTAGGCTGCAGGGTTAGCGTACGTCATGGAGCTGTCTGCTGGGATCCGATGTGACTGGGGGACTCCTGTTTTGGCTCGCTACAGCAGTGTATGGCAGTGGTACAGCTTAAGATGGAGATGTGTGTCCTTGCAAATGACCCGCTTAATTAAGCTGCTACTCCATGGCTTAACTGGCAGAGGAATAAACTGCTTTGCCATTGCACAACAAGTGCTTTTCCTTCCCCACCATGTGTACACTATACGTCCAAATGTTTGCGGACACCCCTTCTCATGAATGAATTTTGCTATTTTAGTAGTAGTTGCACCCATTGCTGACACAGGTGTGAAAATGCACACGCATAGCTTGTCTAGTCCCTGTAGACTGTATTGCCGATGGAGCTGCATTGAGCTGTGGAGCAGTGGAAGAACTGTGTTCTCTGGAATGATGGTGGAGGAGCTCCATCCAGTACTTTTGAGAAGAGCTTGGGATGAGATAGGGTGGTCATCAGCAAACCTCCTGACCTAACTGAGGCTCTTTATATTCAAATCCTCACAGCAATGCTCCTCCAAAATCTAGTAGAAAGCCTTCTCCAGTTTGTCCAGTACCAAAACACATTACAGACAAAAGTATTGGGACACCTGCCCATTTGTCGTTTCTTGTGAAATCCTGCTTGCCTGATCATGAGGTCAGGAGTCTGGACAGGTCAGGATGAGGTAGGGTGGCCATCACCCAACCTCCTGACCTAACTGAGGCTGTTTTTATTCAAATCCTCACAGCAATGCACCTCCAAAATCTAGTAGAAAGCCTTCTCCAGTTTGTCCAGTACCAAAACACATTACAG
The DNA here is from genome assembly GCF_030463535.1 of Salminus brasiliensis. Lineage (NCBI taxonomy): Eukaryota > Metazoa > Chordata > Actinopteri > Characiformes > Bryconidae > Salminus > Salminus brasiliensis. The sequence continues at coordinate 1,993,861 of NC_132896.1, read as the reverse complement.
ACAAAAGTATTGGGACACCTGCCCATTTGTCGCTTCTTGTGAAATCCTGCTTGCCTGATCATGAGGTCAGGAGTCTGGACAGGTCAGGATGAATCTAGTAGAAAGCCTTCTCCAGTTGCTCCAACCAAACCAGGATAAACACTTTTTTAATAACCTTGATTTCACAAGAAACAACAAATGGGCAGGTGTCCCAATACTTTTGTCCATAATGTGTTTTGATACTGGACAAACTGGAGCTTTAATATCTCATTTTCTCTTTTGCTAACAGTTTATCTCATAATCCATTGTGTACTATTTCAGCTGAAGGGCAATGGTCAGCATCTACATTCATAGAAGATTTGAGAAATGCTTGGAGAACCGCTTAAATATGCATGGTCTGGACGCTGGGTTACAGCCGAATGACATATGATGCACTCTGCCACAAAGCAATGAACAAAAAAGCATGGCTAATCTCGCGTCTTTCCACAATCGCTTTAAGCTTTCATGAATTTTAATGTGTGTCCTGAGAATGTGTGAATGCGGTCGTGATTAAGGGCACGACCTTCTTAACCCACTTGTCTGGGTTCAGCACCGCAGTAAGCCCTCCCCTTTTGTGGAGGTGAACGAGGAGGTCAAATTCAAGTGCACCATCTCATTCTCACAGGCCATAAAACTGCACAGGTGAGATGCGAAATGGAAAGTGAATCCAAGGCACTGGAGTGTAAAGCTGTCATTCAGATTGGCTCCTCAGAGAGAGGGTGTGAGGTTGACTATGAGACCTGCCACTGTAGTCAGGACCACCTTTATAAACTGTCTGGAGTCTGGGGTTAAGACCTAGTCAAGATCGAGAACCAAAAATATTACACTCTTACATTCTTACACTCCTAAGACACGGTTCTAGATAGACCCATAATGACCTGCACAGTTAAATGGATCTTCATATATATTGGGACACCTGCTGATATATTGTTTTTTCAGAAATCAAGGGTATTAAGAAGAGTCTCTACTGTCCAGGGAAGAAAGCTTTCTACTAGATTTTGGGGGTTTGAGTGCATCAAGATTTCGGATGATCACCACCCCACCTCATCCCCAACCCCCCAACTCATCAAGGTATTGGATGGAGCTCCATCCTCATACTAGAGATTGCAGTTCCTTCCACTGTTCCAGAGCTCAGTGCTGGTTGGCTATATTTACACATCTGTGTCAGGAATAAGTTGAACTAAAAGTAGCTAGAAGGTGTGTCCACAAACATTTGGACATATAGTCTATATCTGAGTATAGATAGTATAGTATAGTCCCAAACGTCCCAAATAACGAAAATAACATCTCAAGTCCAGGACTCAGGCACTGCAGCATTCCAGAAGACTGAATGACCCAAGATCTACCACACTTGCACCTGGAGGATTACAGTCCAGCTCTTCAGGTCCACGCCTTTGAAATAGGGAGTGGTCTCTGAATGCAGTTGTTGGATCCAGTCTTTGCATCTGGACCTGTGGAATCAGAGGCTGGAATTGGGAGTTTTGAAGTCCTCAACTGTGGTGGATGCTTCTGTAGATTAGTATTGGATCCAGACATTGTCTCTAATCCTCAAGACGTCCAGGATGGGTTGACTGTTTTTGCTCTTGTTAGCAAGATGCCCTTGGTTGATCGGATCCTGCTGCAACTTGTAACTGAAGTAATGCACTTTCAGGGGGCATTCAGGGAACAATATAACTAGAGCCTGCTGGGAAACTGTAGGAAGGACTACAACCTTCTTCAATCCGCTGATGCCTGAATGTTCTGGAGAGACTCAGAAAACCCTGTCTGACTCATTACTGGCCATTTAGCCACTGTGCTCCCTAATCGATGCCTCCATCAATTAGTCCATTGGTCAATTAGTCACTAGGGGAATAGGCTCAGTGTGCATTTTGAAAACTGTCCAGTCCATCATTCACTCCCAAACTTTGATCCATCTCAGTGTCTCCAGCTATTGATTCGCCAGCAGCCGATATGGCTGGGAGGAGGCCGGGAACAGACTGGACTAATTGCTCTAGCATGTGATTGGTTAACCTGGAATGCCTGGTAACTTTCTGATACAAGTACAAGTTGGTCACATGGGACCAGAGCATGTGATCGGAGTGGAGCGCCAGCAGGTTCTGCTCAGGTTTGGGTTAGGGTAAGGTTTTTAGCATTCTTCACTCAGCGGAGGTCCTAGGATTCTCCATCCATCACTTTGAGAACCACTGGCTTAGCCACTGTATTGAGCAGGTGATATGATATGGACTGGATCTTGAAGACCTTAAGGGGGTTTCCTCACTCTGCACCAGTACATGATCAGTTACTTAGCACTGGACATCATAGCAATTCTACTGGGAACTACAACTGTCCAACAGGTTTACCCCCTGAACCTTGTCTAGGGGCATTTTTTTGGAGGTTGGGGTTGTTTGTAGGTGTGATCATGCAGTTATTGCCTTTGAGATTATCTCCAATAATCTGTTGTCCTTTCAAAATAATGACAGTGCATGCCTAGATTGAAGCTGAATGGGGTTCCCGGGAAAAGACATTGCTGTCACATACAGTAGATTTGGCCTACACTTGAAACAACGGCACGGTGTTCACTCAAAGGATTATATGGGATTAAAGGTGGCACCTGAGGTCTAACCATGTGCACAGCTGAACGTTGCCTAAGTCTCTCAACCACCCAACCAGGCATCTCTCTTCAGGAGGTATAAGAGCAGGTTTCCGTTATCGTACCCATTGATGGATCTGTGGTTAACTATAAATATTTTAGCAATCGACGTTCCAAAGAAATACCGCCAGCAACAGATGGACAGTCGCAACTCCTCGGCACGGACGTCAAAAATGCGAAGCCGTCCGGCTGCTCGCTCGCTTGCTCGCTTGTCGGTCTGCATTGGAGCATTGTCTACATGTGCTGGAGAGGAATAGTGTGAGTGTGTGATCAAGGGGCAGATATAGAATGAGGTGTGAAGTGAGGATGGAGCATGAGTGAGCTGGCAGGAGGCTAATGATGACACGTTGACAAATCCCAGAAGTTTCCCAAGATGAATAAGCGATAAAGACTTCCCGGGTTTGGCTCGTTCCTCAGGGAGGCTTCGCAAGATGACCACCTTGGCTTGACTAGCCTGTCACACCCCGTCTGCCCACAGCTGCTGCTCAATATTCCCCGTAGGAGGACCGGCAGAGAATGTCAAGGATATGTTGCACAATGGCAAAACGACAAGGGCAGGATTTTACATCAGTGTCGCACAAGTGCTCAGGGGACCCCGCCAGCCTTATCCTTCATTAAACGCTTCCTCATTAGGCTGTGTGTAATTGCATTGTGGGTAGTTTAAGTAAGTCATAAATCTAGGAGAAGCACACAAGGGGAAGCACAAAGAGAAGCATAGCTCCGAACTGGCCACAGCTCCCCAGGTTCTGGACCACAGGGAACAGTTCTGCTGTTCCAGAGAAGACAGGGACTCTGTCATGGTGTGGGGTTTTGGGCCTTGTTGTTTTTGTGGTTGCTGTTGTTGTTTTTTTCGACCTCCTATTTACTCTCAGAGAGCCTGCAGCACCATTTTTCTAATGGTCTGTCTTGTTGCTGTTTTGAAGTTTTGGGAGGGTTTGTGAGTATGTACACAGGCTGCTATAACGAGGGCTAGTGTCCACATGTAGCTCCAGGTCATTCTCTCATACTGGCCAGCAGATGAAATGCTCACCTTCAGCAGGGCAATCCGGTGACACTTGAACACTCCTCAAGAACAGAGAGGACTCTTATATCAAACAAGTCCTCATAAAATCCTAAAATAAAAACCCAGCTTGAGTCATTTATAGTTCAATGGATGTACTGGTTGAACTGGTGTCTCATCATAGCACACCTGCTTTAGGTCATGGAGTCCTGGATAATTCGCTGGGTGATTTTAACCCTTTAGATTCAGTTTTTTTTCCCATAATCTTCTTCTTTAATAAAGGTAATTCATCATATGCATCATGTTTATTTTGTAATTATTATTTGTAAAAAAAAAAAAAAAAAAAAAAATCTAACAAAGATGAACATTTACATTACACCAGCCAATAAGGTGACCAATCTACTATTCGCCCAAGTTCTCTCAGAAGAGGAGGAGGGTCTTCAGTCTGGGTTTGAGGACAGCGAGCGTTGGACTCTGCTGTTCGGACACCCAGGGGAAGCTCATTCCACCACTTCGGTGCAGGACAGTAAAAAGTCTGGACGCTCGTCTTCCATGGATCTTAAAGGATGGTGGGTCGAGCCGAGCCGTACTTGAAGCTGAAAGGGCTCTCGATGCGGATCGGCTTTTGACCATCGCCATCAAACAGTCCATAAATGGAAACTATGCTGAATTCACAGATGTTTCTCTGATGTCACAAGAACCAACTCATTTACATATCTCCAGTTTAGCCCCTCCTATTTATTCTGCAGTTCTCTTGACTTTTTCAGCTCTGAGGCTTATTGGAATGAGGCACAGCCAATCAGAACAGAGCACAGTCCTCAAAAGTCTCTGATGAGAGACTGATAAGAATAAATGTCTATAGTATATTGACTACAGATCTTGATATTGTTGCTGTCCGATGAAAAACATGTCCTGAATGGTGACTTTACAGGAGAAGGCCACTGTTCCTGTCTTTGAATGGAAGTCAATGTAAAATAAGAGTTTACTCAAAGTAATCGAGAGCTTTTCTGTTGATGACACTGTGTACAGAGCAGATTTAGGGTTCAAACAATGAAGAAAAAAATGGAGATACATGGTTTTCATTGGACAGCAATGATTTGCTAATCTCTAATAGCACTCTGTTACATCTGTAAGTTGGCAAATATGGCTGATTACCCATTGCCAATTACATTTGTCACATATACTTTATATTTATTGGGGGAAACTAATTTAAATATCCACATATTGAGTCGAGTACGACCCCCTGTCCCACCAGATTGTCAAGTCCTGAACACGACCACCCTGAATGAGCAACTGTTAGGGTTTATCAGGGATTAAATACTAATAATAACTCCAAATTAGTGCAAGGGAGCAACAAACTAGGCAAACAATGAGTTACACATTGCTCTACACACTAAACACAATCTCTGGTAATACCTACGCCCATCATTACACTGCAGTCGTACTTCTGCATAATTAGGCTGTTCACTAGGAGTTTAAAACACATTCAATAATACATTCAGTTCGTTTGGTTTGGTCTGTCTGTAATCAGAAAACCTTTTTCATTGAAGTGTGGCTGATGAATGAGTCCTAATATCCTTCAGCAGTGCCCTTCAGAAGCTGCTGTTTGTTTTCCCTCATATTTTCTCACCACTTTGGCTCTGTAAACTCTCTACGGCTGCTTCTTGCCCGCATCTGTCCGACCTCGTTTTTGTTTTCCCTGGCACATGACAGATTCCGTCCTAGCGGCCGATCTGGGCTTAATTGCTCTTCTGGCTCCTGATGCTTCCTGGAGGCAGATTGCTTCAGCCTGATGAGGCTAACTTTCTGCAATACTTCACCCGAGAAATGGCTAACTGTGAATGGAAGCAGGGTCCAGTTAGCTCAGCTTAGCTCTCTTTTGCACAACCTTAACTGTTTCTCAGTGGATTTCACTCAAGGTTAGTGATGTTAGCAGATACAATTTTAAATCATTTTTAATCTGGTGAAAGCCGAGGAGCTCTGTCAGACCTGTTTAGGACCTATGTTGGACTTGGGTAGTGTACAACACTAAAATTGTGACGTTACAGGAGAAGGCCAAACTGTTCCTGTCTTTGAATGGAAGTCAATGTAAAATAAGAGTTTACTAAAAGTAATCGAGAGCATTTCTATTGATGACACTGTGTACGGAGCAGATTTAGGGTTCAAACAACGAAGAAAACTATAAACAGAAACCAAAAAAATGGAGATACATGGTTTTCATTGGACAGCAGTGATATGCTAATCTATAATAGCACTCTGTTACATCTGTAAGTTGGCAAATGTGGCCAATTACCTATTGCCAATTACATTTGTCACATATACACTACAAATTATTCAAAGGTTTATTGGCCACTTTATTGGGGGAAACCCATTCAAATATCCAAATATTGAGTCGAGTGCGACCCCCTGTCCCACCAGATCCAATTTCAAATCATTTTTAAACCTGGTGAAAGCCGAGGAGCTCTGTCAGACCTGTTTAGGACCTATGTTGAACTTTTAGTGTACAACACATGCAGTTTTACCCACATGATCCAACTGACCCAACTATCACCCCAATTTTAGGTCATGTCCAATTCCTACAAAATAGTCAGGATAATTTCGCAATGCTAACAGTGAAGTAGGAAGGTCAAAGGTCCAGAATGGTCGAAACTATGCACTCATACATAACCCAGTGCCTGGACGTTCCACTTCCCTGTGTTTTGTCCACTGCCTCTATGTTAATGCTATGTTAAAGTTCTTGTTTAAATGATTGTCTTATTCCCCCTTTTGTAGGTTAGACCCTCTGAGATCTTACCCGTCTGAATTTCTGAGGTTGCTTCACACAGCTTTCTAAATTCATAAAAAAGTCGCACAAAGTCTGCTCTGACGAATTCAGGGGTTATGAATGAGCCCATAGCGAGTGAGGCTTTCATTAGCCAGAGAGCTGCTGAAGCTCAGGTCCCACCAGACGAACTTATAAAACATCATACAGAACCGTCTGCCCATCCTGCCAATACGTCCGTGATGTGATTTTCACAGCAGATGAGCAGATATGTGCCGAAGCTCGTGTAGATGCTACCCGTGCGATTAATGGCTAGATTCTGATGTCGGAACTTGAATGTCCGTGCATTTATCACCTTTAACTATCATTATTTTCTAAAGAGTACGAGTTTCGTGCCAAATTGGGATGAATTTGGCTCAGTGGCATCTCTGCCTGTCCAGGTTCTAGCTAAAATTAGTCACTGGTTCATGGGAATTAAGTGAAAAAATACTTTGCTAGGCAACAAAAATATCAATCGAAAAGTTGGGTTGTAATATTGGCCAAGTTAGAGTACAGGCAGTTTGCGAACACTGGACTTATTACTGATGTTAAGGTCTGGACTGAAGAGCTTCTTGGTCAGCTCCACGTCCTATTGGACAGTCAGTGTTGAGTTGACCTCTCACAGTGGAAAGAATGGACACAATGGATGGATCTATAGATGTTTTCAGATCTTAAGTGAAAGTAGAGCTTGATTTGCTCCCCTTTCTCTCAGAGAACGAAGCTCTTGAATCTTTGAGCAGTTGCCCATTCCCACATCATTGACCCTGGTGGCCATCTATATGTGGGGCCAAAGTGGAACCAATAGACACCACTTTCTGGTTCCCAGTTGAGCTACCCATACAGGTCCCACATGGCCATGTTAGCTGAATTGTTGACTTAGTAAATCACTGATATTAGAATAAACACTAAAGTGCTGGTGGTTCTCCATCACTGTGTTCATCATTAGAACATCTCCAAAGTTCTCCTCATGGAGTCTAGTATTATTTAGAGTTCTCCTCAGATCAACACCTGGTTTGGTGGTAAATCAGGGCTTAATGATGGTAAATCAGGTGAGCTGCTGCTGCTGCTGATGATGATGATGATGGAGTTGAACACATCCTCCACGCTGTGCTGGCTGGACTGGGGGGCGTCCAGGAGAAACCTGGAGGAACCGAGCTCTGTTCTTCAGACTAGCTCACTGACAAGATCTCACTACTTTCTTTCTTCAGAATGAGAAGCTCTTGTTTCTCCTTTTTACTGGATTCATGTTCACCTGCTTTATCAGCTCTGATGAGATCTGGAGCTTCTACTGTATAAAAAACCCTCTCACTGCTAAGAGACGGGGGTTTAGGAGTCTAAAACCTGTATGTTGTACCAGTGTTTTGAGGGGCATTTGCTCGATTTGAGCAGCAGTGAGGGTACATGTGCAATGCTGCAATTGTTTAAGCAGAGATTTGAGACTGGGCCGGGTTATCTGAGACTGGTGGCAGCATAAAGAAGGTGATTGTTCCATTATTTAGGTGAAAAGAGGCCATGGAGAATGGTGCGAAATGACTGCCAATGTCAATGCATCATAACTGCAGCATTCCCCTGAGCCTGCAGCGAGCACAGCCCATTACTTTTATGTTGTCATTCTTATGCTATTATTTGCTCTTGCTCTCTAGCTATGCTCTGATTCTGTCCAGTCCAGTGGTTTAAAAGTATCACAGTTGTGACGGATAACATTTGGAACTTCACTCAAACCAAAGTGAAACAGTTTAAAATGGGTTTTTAATTATTTTTGCTCTTTTCATTTCCCAAGAACGGGTTTTAGGAGGAGGGTTTTGTGTGATAGCGGCACGTCCTGCGGTTTAAGGGAAGCGCTTTGAAAGTGCCGCTACATTCACTGCCTTTTAAATCCCGCTGTAAACGCGTGATATGGGGGCGCCGCAAGTTTTTCTTTGATTCTGTGCGATACTTCAGCGAGCTGCGGCAATGTTCTCCTATCAGAGCGCCGCGGTGCTCGCCCCAAGTGTCTGAGCGAAGGGTTATTTGCAGCATTTCCGAAGCTTTTCCGAAACACGGCTGCAGGATTGGTGCAACTCAAGAAAACATTTATTAATCAGCATCTGTGTGTTATGATGAGGCCTAATTCACACACTCTCAAAGGCTGACACCAGCTGCTACTCCTTTACATCCGCCGTAAAAAGATCTTGTAATTTGCATGAACCAATATGATGATTAGCCTTGACTGCCTCGATCACATCTACCCATGCTAATGGCGTTCGGTGACTGCAGTCGCTTCCAAAAGTGCAGTAATTGCCTGCATTTCATCATTCTTTCAATTAGACCAACTGGTAACGCTTTATTTTAAGGAGCGCATACTGGGAGGTTTAATAAGGCCTAGTTGTTTGATGAATGAAGACACTTTTAAATGGATATTTACTCTACCTGTATCAGTACTCACTTTAATTACATTTAAAATCTTACACCTCGTCTAAATATCTAATATTTCTCTTTTTTTTGTGGTGGTGGTAAAATTTAATAAGATGATTTGACTTATTTTAATACATTTTTATGTAGCAAATATGTTCTTTGGCAGATAAGTTTAATTGCTTTGAGCTCTATTTTTACAAAACAGCAAAGTTCTCTGTATTATGTGTTGAAACAACTTCCATTAATCTGCCAGTGTAAGAATCTTTTAATTTCTGTGGCCTAAAAAAAGTTTGAACATGTAATACATGGCATGTATTACCCAGCAAAACTAGAAAAAGGGTCCAGAAAGTGAATTAATATTCATACAAACTCTAAATGAGAAATATTAAAATTCTTGTTTCGTATTTTGAGCTTGTTGGGATGACAATTTCCAGTAAATGTGTACATGTGTAGTGAACATATTCACTGGCTGATAAGTTCAAGTGTTTTAAGCTTTATTTTATGAAACAGGTTTCACTTGGAACAGGTTCAAGTCATCCACCAGTGTGATGCGGATATGATGCTTACAATAGACTTAAACAACACGACAACTGAGTAAAATGTGCAGAAATTAAATAGTCATTTTACAATCTCAAAATAAGAAATATTTAATAATATTATTTAACAATAATAATATTTAAATATCTATTGATTTATACAAACATGTATACACTTACATTCCTTCCTTGCTTTGTGTTTATTTAAATGTTGTTAATTGTTAATTTATTGTTGCACCATGGGTTTGAGAGTATACATATTTCTGTACATATTACAGTTTTGACAATAAAACTGACTTTGACCTTGATACATAGATTAGATTTGATTGTAGTTTAATAGTCTGTTATGTATGAACCACTTATAATTATAACATTTAAGTAGTATAACATTTAACAATAAACACAAGTTTATAATTACAGTGATTGTGACATGAAATGAGAATCTTTTTTTTTTAATTGTTTCATTTTTAGTTATGACCATTGGAATGTATGTTACACATGCAAGCTCAGGCTGTGAGAATAGGTTACAATATGTATGATGTATTTACAGTATTCAGTTATTTCATATTTATACTACGAAAAAGTCCTGAATTTGGCTTATTGCATCTTTAGAATACACTTTAGTATATGGGATGTTGTATTAGTGACTTATTAGACCCTTATTGCTTCTTAAGTAGATCATTTAGATACTGCAATCAGTCTAAAACATTTAGGAATAGATTTTGCTAATCATACAGTAAAGTTAGTGCTTATTAAAATTAATAATGCAGTTATTTGTGTTTTTTTTTACAAAACAATGTACAGTAAATGAACCATTTATTGAACAAATACTTGAACTTAAATATGCCAGACAGATCTGCCAAAACATTAGAACCATTGACAGGTGAAGTGTAAACAGTGATTATGTTCATCTACAGCGGCTCCTGAAATAGATATATCAGTCAGCGAGTGAACGGTCATTTCTTGAAGGTGATGAAGGTGCTGAAGCAGGACAAACGGACAAACGTAAGAATCTGAGTCACATCTTTGACAAGAACCAGACTGTGATGTTCTAGATAGACAATGACTGGGTCATCAGAACATCTCCAGAACATCAGCAAGCAGGTCTTGTGTGGTGTTCTTCTCAGTATGCAGTGGTCAGTACCTACGAAAAGTGCTCCAAGGAAGGATAACAAGCGAACCGGCCCAAGGCCCATTGACGTTCATAAGGGTCCCATCTCACAACTTGCAGAACATCTTAAAGGATCTGCTGCTAGCTTAGATACAGCAGTATGCCTTCAGAGGTCTTTTGAAGTCCATGCCATGACCTACTCAATATTAGGCAGGTGGTACTAATGTTACGGCTGTTCAATATATAACCAATTATATAAAGGGTGACCTTTCCAGGCACAGTGTGCATTAACAACAGATGGAGCTTTAGCATTTGTCCAGTTATTAACACTAATATTAATATACGCTTATTTCCTTGTTTTTTTTCAGACACATCGAGAACTGGTCAGGACTGCAGACTCTACGCGATGTGGACATGGAGCTCTACACTGGACTCCAAAGACTGTGAGTAGCAGAGGCACTTATTGGTTGCCAATCGCTAATCTTTCACTCACCCCGGGCCCAGACGTCACAGGCCCTTACTGTTCCCACGGCCACAGTGTCCCCACGTCCCAGAGCCCGATAAAGCCCCCAAGGACAGAGCGTTTATTGTGGCAGATCTGCAGGTTAGCATTAGCGATGACACGCTAGCAGTCCTGCTGGTCAGTTGGGCCTTCTCTTCTCCCAGTAGCCGGTTTTGTAGCACAGTCCTAATTCCTTTCAAGCCAAGTGCAAACAAAAGAACCTCCCCAAGGCCTGCTTTGCACTGATCAAATAACGGCACTGCAGCGGCCAGGAAATTTAATTATGTCCCCCATCACCCCTCCGTCTGGCCGAGCGCTAAGCTACGGCTCTTTCCTTCTGCCTGCTGTGGAGATGCTATCCTCTCCCTCTCTCTTTTTCTCTCTCTTGCCCAAAAATGTCCGAAAACCCTTGTCGGAGGACTCATCTGTAACTAACACACACTCTCAGAAATACACACAGAGAGTGTGGTCCATTATCTTCCTTAGATAATTGCTGGAGACTTGATGCCGTCACAGCAGTGGATTAGCATGTTTCTGATTGGCCGACAGTAAGGGAACAGTTTGTCGAAAAGGGCGCAAAACAAAGAAGTGGGCGTGGCAGAATAATGTGCCCTTTTTACTTCAAGCTCCAACGTATTATTCTCGGTGATAAGCTCAGCTGTAACCTTGATGAACACTGAAACCGAAACCTCGCGTGAAGCTCTGCTCTTTTGTGAATGAGGGTCAGTTTAGGAGCATGAACTGTTCAGATGGATGTCGGAAATAGGTCACATGACAGCGAAAAAAAAAGACCAGATTTGGTGGGGAAATCAGATTTGGGCCACTTTACCTGCTGTGTGAACATAGCAAAGTTCACCAAACTCAAATTTTTCACATCAACAATCCAGCGGACTAAATGGTTCGTCCAGTGGACTAAGTGGTGCATCTAGTGGTCTAAGTGGTGCGTCCAGTGGTCTAAGTGGTGCATCCAGCGGACTAAGTGGTGCATCCAGCGGACTAAGTGGTGCGTCTAGTGGACTAAGTGGTGTGTCCAGTAGACTAAGTGGTGGGTCCAGTTGACTAAGTGGTGCGTCTAGTGGACTAAGTGGTGCGTCCAGTGGTCTAAGTGGTGCGTCCAGTGGACTAATTGGTGCATCTAGTGGTCTAAGTGGTGCGTCCAGTGGACTAAGTGGTGCGTCCAGTGGTCTAAGTGGTGCGTCCATAGACTAAATGGTGCATCTAGTGGACTAAGTGGTGCGTCCAGTGGTCTAAGTGGTGCATCTAGTGGTCTAAGTGGTGCGTCCAGTGGTCTAAGTGGTGCATCTAGTGGTCTAAGTGGTGCGTCCAGTGGTCTAAGTGGTGCGTCCAGTGGACTAAGTGGTGCATCCAGCCGACTAAGTGGTGCGTCCAGTGGTCTAAATGGTGCATCTAGTGGTCTAAATGGTGCATCTAGTGGTCTAAGTGGTGCGTCCAGCGGACTAAGTGGTGCGTTGAAGCCGGGTATGCAGCGCTTCCCTCCAGATGTGTTGGTTGCTCGGTGATGTGGCATTGGCAGCAGATGTGACTGCACACGCCCCTTACATAGGTCCGCCCTTACTGGTGTCATTAGTAAATGAGCTGCAGCTGAAACATATTAAAAACTGCGTAAGGTGTTTTGTCTGTAGCTCCGCCCCCTCTGTTTGCTTTCTGTTTATTATTAGAATAAACATAAACAAGCTTTAATAAATTATGAGTTAGGAAATATTTATCTTAATTCGTTTTTCTGTTGTTTACAGTCTGTTAATGAGCTAATTCATATTAATTATGTTTTCACCAAATCCACTCAGCTGTTCAAGCTATCTATTTAATGTGACCCATATCCAAGCTTCGCCTGAACAGCGCAACTGCAAATGCAGCACCACTAGGCAGCCAACCCGCTCAGAGGAAAGCACCAAAACCCCATCATGGATACATTAACCATTAGAGGCCTGTGCCGGCCAGTTGTGCTCTCTCAGGCTCCGGCTGCTGATGTCAAAGCAGTATATGCATGTAAAAATGTGTAGCCCAATCGGATCTGAACAAAATGTGAACGCGGCCTAAGCGCTCTCACAAATTCTATATGTTGCTATGCTACATATGCCCTACATTCCCATTCAGTCGGGCGGAGCACAGCGGGGCTGCACGTATAGACTGTGTTGTATCAGTATAAAAAAAAAAACACAATTACTATAATTGCATTCTTAGTTTAGAAATCAAACAACACCTTCGGTTCAGTCTAAAAGCATCTCTGTTTTCGACGTTTGAGTCGTGATCTGCAGACAAACAAACAAACAATTAAGCCAATGTTGCACATCACTCCCGTTGCCTGTTCGTCCCCAGCCTGTCGCAAAGCAGAATACGCCAATCTAATCACTCCCTCGCATGACAGTAATGAAAAGAGCTGCGAGTGCTCTGCGCAAATAAACATCTCGCAGATGCCAATGATAAAAATGTATTCAATATACCTAATTGATTCCAGATGCCAGCGAGAATAACCCTGGGGGTGGTGGTGGTGGTGGGGGGCTGAGATGTGGGTTCTTAAGGCCTATACTGGCTGTAATGATGCTCCAGGAAGACGATCAGAGATGGGCTGAAAGCCTCTCTTAACCCCCTCCCCCAAAATGTCGCACTTCGCCGTCTGGGCAATTATCGGCCCGCTCAGGCTGTTCCGCTGTCAGAGGAGGTACAAAAAAACCCCAAGCCCGAGCCGCTCTCCTGCCCTCTCAGCCTGTTCTCGTCTGCCCAGACCTATGATTTACCTTAAATGAGCCTTTAAATCAGCCACTAATCAGAGCTCCATCCAAAGCATCTGACGTTAGCATGACCCAATCGTCCCTCTCCGCAGGTGGGTGGTCACAGCCTGAGTAACCGTCATGGTTTCCATAGATACCGTCACAGCATAGTCTTTTTCCAGCTATTTCCATAACCCTTTTTTAAGTCTTTTTTATTCTCCAAAGCTCAAAACGCTAAATGCTAAAGCTCAAGCTCAGCTCCTCGGTAGGTGTCCGCCGTTTAGCTGAGGGAGCTACAGAATTGACGTGCTTTATGTCCTCTTTTTCAGAACCATCATGAACTGCAATCTACGGTGGATCCAACCTCGGGCCTTCGCTCAGAACCCGAACCTACGCTACATGTGAGTGCTGTTTCTTCAGACGTTTGGCGAGAAAAGCCCACGGAAATCTGATATATTGCTATATATGAATTTCAAATATAAAACATACACTATGACAAATTTTTGTGGACACCACTTCTGATGAATGCATTCAGCTATTCAGAGCATTGTTGACACAGATGTGCAAATACACAGACACACACACACACACACACAGCTTGTTTAATCTGTGTAGACTCTCTGGAGCAGTAGAATCCTATTGGCACCATGCTGCCTAATAATGCCAGGCGTGGGCTAGTAGAGGGGTATAAAGCCCCCCAGCATTGAGGAGCTGTGGAGCAGTGGAAGAACTGTGTTCTCTGGAATGATGGTGGTGGAGCTCCATCCAGTACTTTTGGGATAAGTTGGGGAGTTGGGGATGATGATGAGGTGGGGTGGTGATCAATCATCATCATCCAACATCCTGACCTCACTAACAGCTTTGTCGCTGAATGCAATCAAATCCTCACAGCAAGGTTAAACTCTTTTTAATACCCTTGATTTGGGAAGAGCGACTGAGCAGTGTCCCAATATTTTTGTCCAAATATATATATATATATATATATATATATATATATATATATATATATATATATATATATATACACAATAACACACAGTAAGTACATGCATACGTGTATTTGCTTGCCAATTAAAATGACATGTATTCAGGTGTCTGATAGCTCGGAGGCTAATGCAGCTACACTATGTGGACAAAAGTATTAGGACAACACCTACTAATCATTGAAGGTGTATAAAATCCAGTCTCTAGTCCTGCAGTCTGACTTTCTTCCACACATTCGTGAAAGAACAGGAGGTTCTGAAGAGCTCACTGAACTCCAGCGTGGTTCTGTATGTAATAGGAGACACCGCTGCACCAACAACAACAAGTCAGCTGGTGAAATCTCCTCCCTCCTAGATCTTCCTCCATCAGCTGTGAGTGGTGTTATAAAGAGTTTAGGAGGAACAGCTCACAGAGAGCAGCTCAGTGTCCACCGAGTGTCTGTCAGACCACGTAAAGTTACAGAGCGGGGTCAGGGCCGAGTGCTGAGCTCAGAGCAGAGTGCAGAAAAGCCTCCAACTGACTCACTAACTGCAGAGCTCCAGACCTGCTGTTAGTCAACCCGACCAGTGGGAGCTCTCACCTGGCTGCCTAGAATCGTTCAAGCAACAACACAATAGATCTCTCCTTAAGTAGGTCATGTTTACCAAATGGGAACAATGCCCCCTGCCCCCCACCTCACACCATTAACAGATCATCCCTGTCTGTACTGTACACCCTGTACACCCTGTATCAAAGAGACGCTTGCGAGGCTCTATCCAGGAGATGTCCCTGCATGCATAATTGATAATTAACAAGTTCTCTGCAGTGCTTTTTTAGCTGCAGTGTCTCTCTCTGCACCCTCGCACAAATAACCCTGAACAGACAGAGCTGTCTGCAGAACCCAAGAACCCAGTCGAGAGTAGAGCAGGTTTCTGTTTGGAAATGTGTCTTTCTACCTTTCTATCTATTATTTGAATTTGCTTCTGATGTCTCTGTCTGTCTGTCTGTCTGTCTGTCCACCTATCTATCTATCTATCTATCTGTCTGTCTGTCTGTCTGTCTGTCTGTCTGTCTATCTATCTATCTATCTATCTGTCTGTCTGTCTGTCTGTCTGTCTATCTATCTATCTATCTATATATATATATATATATATATATATATATATATACATATATATGTCTGTCTATCTATTTATCTGCCTGTCTGCCTGTCTGTCTGTCTGTCTGTCTGTCTGTCTATCTATCTATCTATCTGTCTGTCTGTCTGTCTGTCTGTCTATCTATCTATATCTATCTATCTATATATATATATATATATATATATATATATATATATGTCTGTCTATATATATATATATATATCTGTCTGTCTATCTATCTATCTATCTATCTATCTATCTATCTGTCTGTCTGTCTGTCTGTCTGTCTGTCTATCTATCTATCTATCTATCTGTCTGTCTGTCTGTCTATCTATCTATCTATCTATCTATATCTCTCTCTCTCTCTCTCTCTCTCTCTATATATATATATATATATATATATATATATATATATGTCTATCTATTTATCTGTCTGTCTGCCTGTCTGTCTGTCTGTCTATCTATCTATATCTATCTATCTATATATATATATATATGTCTGTCTATCTATTTATCTGTTTGTCTGCCTGTCTGTCTATCTATCTATCTATCTATCTATCTATCTATCTATCTATCTATCTATCTATCTATTTATCTGTCTGTCTATCTGTCTGTTTATCTATTTATCTGACTGTCTGTCTGTATATCTGTCTGTTTATCTGTTTATTACATTTATTAGCCATGCAGGTTTGTAGATGGCTCTCGGCTCAGACCTTTAGTTAGTCTGGAAAGTTTTCATTACTGTAAATGGAGTTTCTTCATACTCATGCGTCTGTATTCATATATGAATGAAGATGATCCATCTACTCAGAGGCTGTTCAGTGAACCAAACAGTGTGTCTTCTATGGCAACCCTCCCAAGAACTCCTTCTGGTGCCTTTATTTTTAAGAATATAGTCTTTTTGGAATTCCTTGCTGCATTTCTGTTTGTCTGGCCGATGTAGCCACCTGGAAATCAAGGCCAGTGTTAGCTTACCACTGGTCTCTGACCCTTGATGTTTGGTGGTTAGTGTCGCTTGACCCAACTGTGTCAACTCGCACTGCGGCTCTACCTGCCAAAGCATGCTGCTTTAGATTCGCTCCGGTGTGTTTCCTCCACTGCTCTTTATTCCGCCCGTCTCCAAAGGCCTCTGTTGTCAGAACCGAATAAACAGAGGTTATTTGAGGCAGAGCGGGGCGAGTGGAGCGGGCTGAAATGAGAGCAGGCAGAGCGGGGAGAGAAAGAGGGGGAGAGAGGGAGAGAAAGAAAGAGCGAGAGATGATTTCGTTAATGAAGGCTGAAACGGGCGAGTGTGACAGGTCTGTTATTTCCCTATTTCCCTCCGAGTCGTGGTGGAACGCTGATGAGTCGCTCTCTGTCACCTCCTCACCATCCTGCCCAATTTCAGCTGTCCATCAGGGCCTGAAAATGCACTCTCCGCTTTCACTCGGCCGGCACGCGGAGGCGCATGCAGATGCTTGTGAAGCAGAGGCACTGGGGGCATGTGTGTGTCCAATTTGTGTGTGTATAGTGTATCTGTCACCATGTATGTGTACATCATATTGCGTACGCTGATAAGCACTGCACCTACTATAGTCATCCCAGCACTGCGTCTATGAGCCATGCTGAGAACATTCAGACCTGAGTAGTACAACACAGCACAGCCAGCAATTACATCATTCAGAGGATTAATTCATAAAAGATCATGAATAATTTTTAGCAGGTACTGAATAATTCACAGTAGATGCCAAATAATTCATAGTGGATAATGAATAATTCATAGTGGATACAGACTAATTTACAATGATTACTGACTCATTAATAGTGAATACTGACTAATTTATAGCAAATAATTAAAAATTCATAGTGGATACAGACTAATTTATGGTGGATACTGTCCTTATTTATTGTGGTTACTGGCTAATTCATAGAGAATACAGACTAATCTATAGTGGATACTGAATAATCCATTGTAGGCACTGAATAATTCATAGTGGATAATGACTAATTCATAGCAAATAATGAATAATTCATAGTGGATACTGACCTTATTTATAGTGGATACTGACTAATTTATAGTGGATACTTAAAAATTCATATTGGATACTGAATAATTTTTAGTGGATACTGAATAATCTGTAGTGGGTACTGAATAATTCATAGTGGATACTGAATAATCTGTAGTGGGTACTGAATAATTCATAGTGGATACTGAATAATCTGTAGTGGGTACTGAATAATTCATAGTGGATACTGAATAATCTGTAGTGGATACTGAATAATTCATAGTGAATACTGAATAATCTGTAGTGGGTACTGAATAATTCATAGTGGATACTGAATAATCTGTAGTGGATACTGAATAATTCATAGTGAATACTGAATAATTCATAGTGGATACTGAATAACCTGTAGTGGGTACTGAATAATTCATAGTGGATACTGAATAATTCATAGCAGATACTGAAAAAAATCATAGTGGATACTAAATAATCCATAGTGGATACTGAATAATTCATAGCAGATACTGAATAATCCATAGTGGATACTGAATAATTCATAATGGATACTGAAAAATATTTTTTGTGTCTTTTACTAATTACTGATTGTATAAAGCTAAAAGTTTTATTTGATTTGATTCATAGTGGATACTGAATAATTTATAGTGTGTACTGAATACTTTGTAGTAGATTGTATAGTTTATAAGGGTAATTGATAATAATAAACACTAATAATAATTCAATAATTATTCAAAAATAATATAATTCATAGTGAATACTGATTTATATAAGATAACAAATAGGTCATACTGGATACTGAATAATTCATAGTAGATAATGATTAATTCATTGTGGATACTTAATAATTTATGGTAGACACTTAGTAAATTATAAGGGATGATTAATAATTCATTTTCGATACTGAATCATTCCTAATTGGTAGTGAACAATAAGAGTGGATACTAAATAATTAATAGAAGATACTAAATAATAGTATACTGATATATATATATATATTTCACATTAGCTGAGCTGGTTTATATAAGAAATCATTTATATGGTTTAACCTGTGTAAAGATGGACCTGATGTTCTTATAAATCAGGGTCTCGTTCTAACTGTGTGTGTGTGTGTGTGATGTTTATGTGTATGTGTATGTGTGTGTGTCAGTGTGTGCCGAAGGCCGTTGTCGAGCCACGGTGGCCGTTTGTTATGCGGTCTGCATTCGTACAGCTTACAATGTTTGCTGGCTTTTGTGTTCCCACAGCGCTGACTTTTATAAGCTGTAAAATCCCAGAGTTTTCCAGACGGGCCATTCAGCACAAAGTCAAGTGGGCAAGACCCCCGGAACAAAGCGGCCATGTTCTGAACCATTTCCTGTGCTTTATGTCCCGAAGGTTCAGGCTGAGCAGGCCATCCATCAGACCCTCCTGCAGCTAATGTAATGGCCCTGGGGGTCTGGCCTATGGATACAGATGAGCTGCTCTGTCCAGATCAATATGAACTGTAGCCTCCTGCCCAGACGGTCTGATCCTGCACTGCCCAAACCAACGGACTGCTTACATGATCATATGGGCTAACTGGACTTAGCTAGGGACTGTCACTGCCATTTTTTATTTTATCATTTTTTTGCTTTAAAGGTAAAGGTGTGAGTATCTGTCACTGTACGAAATGGGTCCTCTGTATTTGACGCACCTGTGGTAGTGAACACACACACCCACCCACACACACACCCACACACACTAGTGAACTAGGGGCAGTGAGCACACACACACACCCAGAGCGGTGGGCAGCCAACTCCAGCGCCCGGGGAGCAGAGAGGGTGAAGGGCTTTGCTCAAGGGCCCAACAGTGACAGCTTGCTGAGTCCGGGTATCGAACCCACAACCCTGTCATCAACAGCCCGGAGCTCAAGCCCTTCGTTCAGTCTGTGCCACTTTAGTGTCTGTTAGTAAACAAGGAGATTTTTAATAAAATTTAAATGTAATGAGAGAGAGTGTGTGTGTGTGTGTGTGTGTGTGTGTGTGTGTGTGTGTGTGTGTGTGTGTGTGTACAGTCTGCAATCTGAAAAACACCCGTTACATTTTTTACCATGTTTTTTTACCTGGACTGGAAGTCAGAACTGCAGTTCCGAGCGGGTCGATACAGTAAATCAACTGTAAATGTGATTCATTATCTCTCCCCAATTCATTCAATTCATTATCTGATTACAGTTTAGAGTCGGAGGCAAGACTGTTAGAGATGAGACCCAATCATGAGCGAGACAACGACATATTCAGTCAACACAGAGGCTGAAATTATGTACCGATATTAAATTAATGTTCAGGCGGAGACAGAATAATGTTGAGGTATTGACAAGATTGAGTCAAAATACTGTTAAATTGGAGTCAGAATAATGTTGAATCAGAGTCAGAATAATCCTGAAAGGCCATTTCAAAATAATGTTGAGAGAGTCAAAATACTGTTGAACTGGAGTCAGAATAATGTTGAGGTAGAGACCAGATTGAGTCAGAATAATGTTGAGGAAGAGTACGAATAATGTTGAGGCAGAGATAAGGTAATACTGTTAAGGTGGAGTCAGAATAATGTTGAGGCAGGAACAAGGCTGATTCAAAATAATATTGAGACAGAGTCAGAATAATGTTGAGGCAGAGATAAGGTAATACTGTTAAGGTGGAGTCAGAATAATGTTGAGGCAGGAACAAGGCTGATTCAAAATAATATTGAGACAGAGTCAGAATAATGTTGAAACAGAGTCAGAATAATGTTGAGAAAGAGTACGAATAATGTTGAGAAAGAGTACGAATAATGTTGAGGCAGAGATAAGATTGAGTAAAAATACTGTTAAGGTGGAGTCAGAATAACATTGAGGCAGGGACAAGTCTGATTCAAAATAATGTTGAGACAGAGTCAGAATAATGTCGAGGTAGAGATTAGATTAAGTAAAAATATTTGTAAAGTGGAGTCAGAATAATGTTGAGGCCGGAACAAGGCTGATTTATAATAATGTTGAGAGAGAGATAAGATCGAGTCAGAATAATGTTGAAACAGAGTCAGAATAATGTTGAGGAAGAATACAAATAATATTGAGGCAGAGATTAGATTGAGTACAAATACTTGTATGGTAGAGTCAGAATAATATTGAGGCAGGAACAAGGCTGATTTAAAATAATGTTAAGACAGAGTTGGAAAAATGTTGAGGCAGAGACAAGATTGAGTCAGAATACTGTTAAGGTGGAGTCAGAATAATGTTGAGGCAGGAACAAGGCTGATTCAAAATAATATTGAGACAGAGTCAGAATAATGTTGAGGTAGAGATAAGATCGAGTCAGAATAATGTTGAGGAAGAGATTAGATTAAGTAAAAATACTGTTAAGGTGGAGTCAGAATAACATTGAGGCAGGGACAAGTCTGATTCAAAATAATGTTGAGGTAGAGATTAGATTGAGTAAAAATACTTGTATGGTGGAATAATGTTGAGGCAGGAACAAGGCTGATTTAAAATAATGTTGAGACAGAGTTGGAATAATGTTGAGGCAGAGACAAGATTGAGTCAGAATACTGTTAAGGTGGAGTCAGAATAATGTCGAGGCAGAGACGAGCGAGTCAGAATACTGGGAAGTGTTAATGCTTGCTCCTGGTTGTGCTCAGAGTAAACAGAGCTCTCCTGTCACAAATAAAGCTCTCGGTCTGCTTACCAATAGCTCCAGTCTCAGACGTGGCATTTCCCCTCTGATTTACTTTCATCATCGATTTGCTCCAGTTTACCTGTGTGAACTCCACGCCTGGAAACGCTCCAACCCGGATCTGAACAGCAGTGAACAGCAGACGCCCTGACATTTGAAAGCTTCCTGTTTGCCGTTCGGTTCAAATTTGCTGTCAAAATAATCAATAACAAATGCGACAGTGAAGTCAGCAGCATCTTGAATGCCAGCCGTGTTTGTGATGATAAGCCTACGGCCTTCAGAAGACTGCCCACCGAGACAGCAGAGCATCGTTCTCCACGCTCTTCAAACAGGCTTCTGCCAGATCTGCCATTATAATTCAGAATGAGTGTAGAGTGCCTTTACAGTGTGATGATGATGATGATGAAGATGAGTATTGTGGAGGGGTTCTAAACCAGCATGAATCTGCAGTGTCCACCCACATTGCATTGTGAGGGTCAGCAGAACAGACAGGCGTGGGCTAGTAGAGGCGTGTAAAGCACCCCAGCATTGAGCTGTGGAGCAGTGGAAGAGCTGTGTTCTCTGGAGTGATGGTGGTGGAGCTCCACCCAGTACTTTTGGGATGAGTTGGGGATGATGAGGTGGGGTGGCGATCTTTTCAGTGAATGCAATCAAATCCTCACAGCAATTCTCCTACAAAATCTAGTAGAACGTCTTCTTCTCTGGACAGTAGAGACAGTTACTCCAACAAAAGCAGGATCAGCTCTTTTTAATACGCTTGATTTCAATGAAACAATGAATTAACAGATGTCCCAATACTTTTGTCCATAAGGTGTACTTTAAAAAAAGTCTTTTATTTAGGATCTATCCAGTAGTCTGCAAGATCAGCTCTGCCTGAACTCTGTAATACCAACATTTAACACCTGTCAATCAAACTGGAAGCGCTGGCAGTTTTCTTTAACACCCACATTGTGAGCAGTTGGCTAAGCTGTTAGCGTATTAATTATGTGCTATAATTGTTACAGTCATAATCGTTCCAGCATGCTGGGAACTGCTGTAAATGGACTGTACATTTCATTAACTGTATAGTTGAATAATATGTGATGCACTTTAGATGCTGAGTTATTTATATTAGATCCTGTAGCATTTTGGGTAGAATCATTTATTGTATAAACTGAATAATTGATACTAGATTCCAAGCATTTTCATACAGATACTGAATTACCTATATTAGATCCTGAATCATTTTGAGTAGATACTGAATCATTTATTTTAGAAATTTATTATAGTATATACTGAATTATTATTTGAAGATACTGAATTATTATTCGTAGATGCTTAATTATTTATAGAACATTCTGATTGATTTAGGTTAGATACTATATCATTTATAGTAGATACTGAATCATTTTTTTTTATCAAACCATTTTGTATAAATACTGAATTACTTATATTAGATCCTGAATCATTTTGGGTAGATACTGAATCATTTATGGTAGAAATTGAATATTTTATAATAGAATCTAACTTAATCATAGTAGATACTAAATTATTATTTGTTGTTACTGAATTATTTATTTTAGATCCTGAATCATTTTGGGTAGATACTGAATCATTTATTGTAGAAATTGAATTATTTATCATTTATTATAGTATATACTGAATTATTATTTGAAGATACTGAATTATTATTTGTAGATGCTTAATTATTCATAGAACATTCTGAATTATTTAGGTTAGATACTATATCATTTATAATATATACTGAATCACCCTTCAAAATCATTTTGTGTAGAAACTGAATCATTTATAGTAGATTCCAAACCATTTCGTATAGATACTGAATTACTTATAATAGATCCTGAATCATTTTGGGTAAATACTGGGATCATTTATTGTCTAAATTGAATTCTTTACAATAGAATCTAACTTAATTATAGTAGATACTGAATTATTATTTGTTGTTACTGAATTTATTTCAGATCCTGAATCATTTTGGGTAGATACCGAATCATTTTTTGTTGAAATTGAATTCTTTATAGTTTATTATTACTGAATTAATATTTGAAGATACTGAATTATTATTTGAAGATACTGAATTATTTATAGAACATTCTGAATTATTTAGGTTAGATACTAATACATACTGAATCACCGTTTGGAATCATTTTGTGTAGAAACTGAATCATTTATAGTAGATTCCAAACCATTTAGTATAGATACTGAATTACTTTTATTAGATCATGAATCATTTGGGGTAGATACTGAATCATTTATTGTAGAAAGTAAATTATTTATAATAGATCCTAAATTAATTCTACATTTTCTGTGATCTTCTGTTAACATCTTGGAATCAGATACCACTGGATACCTTCAGAGGTCTTGCGGAGTCCATACCTCGACAGGTCAGAGCTGATTGGTGGGCTCTACAAGTGGGCTCTACACAGTATTAAGCAGGTGGTTTTAATGCTATGGCTGATTGGTGCATGTATAGGGTCTCTGAGACTCTGAACAACAGGCAATAGCTGCATTTGAGACCTGTCAGACATACCGGTGGCCCAAACAGCAAGCGCTTCTACCCTCATTTCGTGGCGTTAGCGGTTAGCAGAGCAGTTGGCTAAGCTGTTAGCGTATCGATTATGTGCTGTAATTGATCCGTACAGCCTCTTTTCCAGCACCTCCTGCGCTCAGCTGGTTTCTGCGGATTCACCCCGGCTCCCTGACCCGCTCCGGGTAATGATCGGGTCTTCCTCTGTCTGTTCGACGTGTGTTTTGCTCCCTCGGCCACCGGCGGAAATGAGTTTTCAGCCACTTTAGATAAAAGACAAATAAATCAATATAATGGCCCCGTAGCTTTCAGGTCCCGTTTGAAGTTTGCCGCAGGTCTTTCATGTGTCGCCGTGGCCGAGCGCGGCAGAATGAAAGGCCTCTGTGTGGGTGCGTGGAGGAGTGTCTCTTTTTTATTTATTATTTATTATTATATTTTTTTCCTGTGCTGATATGAGAGAGGAGTCGGTGTGTGATGAGGGATGGTTGTCAGAAGAAGCTGTAAAGGTTATTCCCTAAAGTGGTGGCAGAAAGTCACTCTCATTAAATCTCTCCCAAACCCTCCCTCGTCTCTTTGCTCCAAAATGTCACTTTCGCTGTGACTTCCAGGAATCAGCCTTTCTTTCAAGGCCCTGTCTCTCCAGAGCCACGCGACGTTCTCCTGTCCTTCTCTCCCTCCCCTGTAAACTCTGTCCTTTTTGGTCACCCTCTGTCCCTTCCTCTCCCTCTCTCCCTCTCTCTCTCTTTCTCTCTCTCTGTCTGTCTGTGTGTCTCTCTCTATCTGGTATGACAGTGTTTATTATTCATGCTGGTGTTGTGGGAGCTGCTGTTTATGAATTGCGCTCACTCAGTCAGAGGCGTGAGGACAAAAACAGCCTCCGTCTCTCCCTCCCGTGTGAGGAAGCTCTGGAGTGGCCGATTAGGTCAGAAAGTATTTGGACACCCTTATTTAAAACCTTCTTTCTGAAGGCCTCAGAGAGCTCTCTGGATCTGGCCATGGTGACCACCAAGAGCAGACCAGACTAAACGTCTGAGGTTTAAATAAGACAGACTCCTCCACGATCTGCGGCTGATGGGAAGGCAGTGGGGGTGCGCTTCTTTCCAGGCAGGGTTGGGGTACCGCCCACTGGCATGCCGACCAAGAACCACTTGTGGATCTCAGGAGGTTTTCCAGGATTGGGCCGGCATTTTATGACCACTGAAGGCCCAACGGATGCTCGTTTGCTGGATCTTGGGAATTCTGTTATTAGAATTCAGAACCAAGCTTGAATTGCCGAATCAAATCCCCGAATCATATTATTGAATCAGTTCGCAGTTCGTGTATCGAATCGAGTCAAATCAATGCAATGAATACAGTTAACTGTGAATTGAATCAATTGCTGTCAGTAAAGAAGCTTTGAGAAGAATTGTTTAATCAAATTGTTGAATAAAATCCCAAAATCAAATAAGTTTTAATTTACAATATCACTTTTATAAAGTAAAAAATATATGAAATGTGAATTTGATTCTCTATTAGTAAAGAGGCTTGAATTACTGAATCAAATTTCTGAATGCAATCACCAATTTCAGTTACTGAATCAATTTGCTGAATCAAATTGTTAGTGATTCAAATCAACTCAAATCACATTTTAACCATATTAAAAGAAACTAATGAATCATGAACTGAATCAATTCACTGTCAGCAAAGAAGCTTGAATTGCAGAATCAAATCGCTGATGGGATTGAATTGTTATTGAATCAATTTGCCAAATCAATTTAATCGCTGGAGTAAAACAACAACAAATGAATCAAATCAATGACTCAATGAATTGAATCACTGTCTGCTTAGAGATTCACACTCCAGTCAAACTGTGTGTAGATCAGTGGTTCCCCTGGAGAACCTAGAGAACCACATCTTGCCTGCTCTTGATTTCCCCTATCTACCTTTGTACTGTTAGCAGTGTTTGTACTGTAGGTCCACCACATCTGGATATAGCTCTCTCTCTCTCTCTCTCTCTCTCTCTCTCTCTCTCTCTCTCTCAACCGCTTGTGTGCCTCATTGGGATAATGGGGGCGGCCGGAGCAGAGCACTCTGGGTAATTCTGAGATGATGAGTTTCTCTCTTTATCACATGCCCCTCATCTTACCTGTCTGCTCTCCGCCACTTCACACCAGCACACTGTCTGTCAGCACACACACTCACACCATACACACACTCACATCACACACACACACACTCACTCACACCACACACACACACACACACACACACACACACACTCACTCACACCACACACACACACAGACGCCATCTCTATATTTCCTGGGGTTAGAGGGAATATTCGTTGGTAATTGCCTCAGATGCGATTGGATCGGCCGCCTGTCTCCATTGTTCCAGCTGTAATCAGCGTCTGTGAACTTTTAGTGCAGCACTGAAATCAGCCAGAGAGAGAGAGAGAGAGAGAGAGAGAGAGAGAGAGAGAGAGAGAGAGAGAGAGAGAGAGAGAGAGAGACTCCCTCGTTCTCTCACCCAAGCTGTTGTAATGTAATTGAATGTCACAATATTGGACAAGTTCAGTAAAGATGGATCTGATAGGGGGCATGAAATATCACACTGATATCATTCCTGGATTTGGGGACTGTGATGTCACAGGTGCTGCCTTTGATGTTTATATATATATATATATATATTATATATATATATATGCTGTACAGTATGGAGTAATATATATTATATTTTATTATATGGTACAAAACGAAACCTTCTTTGTTGCTACGTAGAACCCATTTTTGAAAATCTGCAAGAGCATCTCTTGTACATTGAGATGTTCAGAACCAACTCATTTATGCATTTGAATGGTTCTTTGGATCATATGGTTCTAAATAGATCCATTGCTATTGCTAAAAACCCCTAAAACACCCCATTTGTACGGGTATTGGAAGTAGATAGCCATTTTAAAGGGTTCTCTATGGGTTCTTTTACAAAGAATTCTTACAGAACTCACTTTTGTATGAGTGTTAAAGATGGTTCTCCAAGGCGTCTTTAGTAAAGAACCATTGGAGAACCCCCTTCTTTAAGGGTGTAGGAAGCCATTTTAGAAGGTTCTTCATAGGTTCTTTAGTAAAGAACCCTTGGAGAACTCTCTTTTTCAATGGTGTACGGACTAAGGGGTCATTTAAGAGGGTTCTCCGCTGGTTCCTTAGTAAAGACTACTTTACGTTACCAGCATTTTTTAAAGATTGGAGATATGGTTTGGTCATGACTGTGACATTATCAGGAAGGGGAGGGAGCGTCCACGCCGACCCAGCCGGTCAGAAACGGTCACCATCGCAACACGACACCCTGAACTGGACCCAAAAATGATCTCTATAGCGCATGAGGTTGTGCTTCTGATGCAGCGCCACAGCGGCCAGCCCACACGATAAAGCATTTCATAGTGACTGTGAGGTGCACAAACACACACACACACAGAGCGAGTGGAGGCTCAGGTTGCCGTGGAGACAGCTCGGCCCACCACGTTGGCGGTCGGTGGATGGGGAGATTGCTGGGCTGCCTTTAGCCCGCTTTCAGCCCTACTCCCACGGCACAAGCTGGCGCGCATACATGCGTACGCCTGTGTGTGTGTGTGTGTGTGTGTGTGTTTCTGTTGCTGTGTTGGGCTGCGGGGGCCGAGAAACCCAGTGTGAGATAGTGGGATGATTTTTGACGAGTCCTCTCTGACCGCTAGTATGTGTGTGTGTGTGTGTGTATGTGTGTGTGTGCTGCAGAGAGAACAGCCGGACGCTCCAGATTCGCTCTCCTTCCTTTTGTCTCTCACACTCAAACACTCTCAGAGTCTGTGCTGCCAACTTATTATGTAAGTTGGTTTTTGAACACAAACTGAGTTTGTGTGTGTGTGTGTGTGAGTGTGTGAGTGTGTGAGTGTGTGAGTTTGTGTGTGTGTGTGTGTGGGTGTGTGTGTGTGTGTGTGTGTGTGTGTGTGTGTGTGGGTGTGGGTGTGTGTGTGTACTCCTTCTCTCCTGACAGCCGTGTCCATATAGGAAGCTCTGATACGCTTTGCAAACTTTCTGCACACACACACATACACACACACACACACACACACACACACACACACACACATACTTACACTCACACACACATCCAGTCCATTCCACCCTGTTTGATCGCCTCAGTGGACTAGAACCCAGACTTGATGATCTAGACAGGGTGAAGGTTCTGCTGGGCTGTGTATAATGTAAGGCTGGTTGCATCTGTCTATCTGTCTGTCTGTCTGTCTATATCTATATCTATATATCTATATATATATATATATATATATATATATATATATATATATATTAGTGGAGTATTATTACTGATTGTGTACTATTTAGTAAATTAGAGTATTGATACTGATCTCAGCTTATATGTATGGATGGTGTCGTATCGGAGTGTTATCGTTCAGTAGCAACGTGATTATCAATAATATTGATTATCCAGTTTCTTAGAGCACCACTTATTAATTAATTATATATAATATTGGTAGATGGATGGATGGGTGGATAGACAGCCAGACAGCCAAACAGCCAGACAGATAGATTGATGAATGAATGGATGGATGGATGGATGGATGGATCTGTGGTTGGTAGATAGACAGATAGATAGATAGATAGATAGATAGATAGATAGATAGATAGATAGATAGATGGATGGATGGATAGATGGATGGATGGATGGATGGATGGATGGATGGATGGATGGATGGATGGGTTGGGTGGCTGGGTGGCTGGGTGGCTGGGTGGATGGATAGACACTTCATTGATCCTGAAGGAAATTCAGCATCCAGCAGCATAACACAGTAGTACAGTATAGGAATCAGTGCAGACAGGACCCTGGTAGAGATGCAGATACACATCCTACATCACTATTGAAGTATCCCCGAGTATTTTGGTAATTGCAGGGTCTCAGAATATCACTACTGATTGGCTGGCTCCTCAGAATATCTCTACTGGTGAAATCTCCCACATTTCGTGGCCAGTTCTAGTTATAAAAAGCTAATTATCGAACCTGATCCAACAGAGCTGGATTCAACTCAGAGCTTCTGTGTGAATTTCAGCCGGACATGTTTTTAATTACATCTAAACCCTCCTGCTTTGAACTCTCAGAACATCTCAGATCTTGCCACGATTCTACACTACATGTCCAAATGTTTGTGGACACCCCTTTTATTGAGTGTATTCAGCTACTTTAAGTTGCACTTATTGCTGACACAGATGTGCAAATGCACACACAGCTTGTCTAGTCCCTGTAGAGAAGAAGTACTGCCAATAGAATAGGACTCTCTGGAGCAGATCAACACGATGAACCTATTGACACCATGCTGCCTAAGCCCAGGCGTGGGCTGGTAGAGGGGTGTAAAGCCCCCCAGCATTGAGCTGTGGAGCAGTGGAAGAGCTGTGTTCTCTGGAATGATGGTTGGTGCTCCTTTGATTTTAGAAGAAGCAAGGAATATGCAGGTGTCCCAATACTTTTGTCCATTTAGTGTACTGTTGTAATTGAATATAATGAATTTGAATGTTCGCCACCTTCGGTCTGGTGCGTGTGCACACCTGTGTTATGATGATTATGAGCTTGTTGTTATTTTAATATTTGAGAACTACAGCAGGATGACTGAAGGGAAGCGTCTGGTCTCCCCCTGCACCCCCACCCACACCTCTGCGAGCGTCAGTGCCGGCGCTCTGTGGGGAGATGTCCTTGCAGAGGAAGATAAAAGCTGTGTGTGAGTCACTGGAGAACAGGCCCGCTCCATGAGAGGGGCAGCTAATTGGCTCCTTTGTCAGAGATGTGTCAGAAGAGGGGTGTTTTTTTTGACAGCCAAGGGTTCTGACAGGGTCCCCCCCACACACACACACACACACAAGAGAGAGAGAGAGAGAGAGAGAGAGAGAGATGTTTGTGGGTGAAGAGGCAGCTGACTCCTTTTAGGGCTGAGTGTGGATCTGGAGCTGGAGTCTTGGAGATGAAAGTGCTTTAGGAAAACCATCAGCCTAAACACAGTGTACGCTGCTTTCAGAGCCTGTACAGCAGCTGTGAACTCACACACTGTAAAACCCTCTGATTTATTACATACATGCTAAGATAGAGACCATCGGTATTAGGACAAAGTTTTACTAGTAAACTTGGGTTTTAGGATAGTAAGTATAGGTTTTAGGATATGTTTGGGGTTTAAGGTGATAAATGTAGGTTTTAAGGTGGTACATTTGGATTTAAAGATTAGGTTAGGTTGGGTTTTGAAAGTAAAAGTGGGTTTTATGGAAGTTATGGAAGTTAGTATGGGTATTAGGTTTTGGCATATGGGTTTAAGATGGTAAGTTTGGGTTTTGAGATAGTAAATGTGGGTTTAAAATAGGAAGAAAGGGATTTAAGATGATACGTTTTAAGATGGTAAATATGAGTTTTAAAATGATAAATATAAGTTTTAAAATTATAAATATGGATTTGAAGGTGGTAAATATGGATTTTAAAATGGTAAATATGAGTTTTAAGATGGTAAATATAAGTTTTAAAATGATAAATATGGATTTTAAAATGATAAATATGAGTTTTAAAGTGGTAAATATGGATTTTATGATGGTAAATACTGATTTTCAGATGGTAAATATGGATTTTAAGGTGGTAAATCTGGATTTTAAGATGGAAAATAAAATTTTTAAGGTGGTAAATATGGATTTTAAGATAATGAATATGGATTTGAAGGTGGTTAATATGGATTTTAAGATGGTAAATATGGATTTTAAGATGGTAAATACTGATTTTTTAAAATGGGACAAATGGATTTTACGAAATATGAGTTTTAAGGTGGTAAATATGGATTTTAAGATGATGAATATGGATTTGAAGGTGGTAAATATGGATTTTAAGATGGTGAATATGAGTTTTAAGATGTTAGTATGAAGGGAACTGAAAACTAGAGGAGACGTGAACCAGCATGTAAATGCTTTGTAGAAGCAGTAAAACAGACCTGCAGTCTGTTTCCTCTGGATTGAGAGATCAGAGTGTTGTGATAAAGATTACCGGAGTCAGTCGGGCAATTAGAGCTGCCAGTCGGAGGCAAACATCCAGCGTTCACTGTCGTCAGCTGTCAATCATTCTCACAACACCCAGCCTCAGAAACTCTGAATGAAGTGGATGGTAGGGAGAAAGAGAGGGGGGGATGGCGGGGGGTGCAGTATGAAGTGTTCCTTGGAGGTCAGAGTGTGTGTGTGTGTGTGTGTATACTTCTGTCCATCAATCAGAGTCCACATTTGTTTGGTGTCTGTCTTGGAAAGTCAAATATTGGCTTTCTGTTGTGTGTGTTCTGAGCTACTGTGTGTGTGTGTGTGTGTGTGTGTGTGCGTGTGTGTGTGTGTGTGTGTTTAGTAAACAGCTTCTGACACCCTCTGAAATTAATGAGCAATATTGTTCTGTGCTGAAACACTCTCACCCCAGCCTGACTAAACCATGATAGGAGTTTGATCACTGACATGCCCATCACACCAATCAGTCATAACATTAAAACCACCAGGTGAAGTGAAGAACCCTGGTGATCTGGTTCCAGTGGCTCCTGTCTGTCGAGGGGTGGATCTACATATCAGGCAGTGAGTGAACAGTCAGTTCTTGAAGGTGATGAAGGTGATGAAGGGTCAGAACATCTCCAATACATCAGGCAGGTCTCCTGGTATGGAGTATCACCAGTGGTCAGTACCTTCTAAAAGTTCTCCAAGGAAGGACAACCGGTGAACCGGAAACAAGATCATGGGTGTCCAAGGTTCGTTGATGCTCATGGAGGCCCCGCCCACCTCACAACTTACAGGTCGACTTAAAGGATCTGCTGCTAATGTGAACCTTGGCATGGGATATGACAGGACACCTTCAGAGGTCTTGTGGAGTCCATCTCTCAATGGGTCAGAGATGTTTTGGTAGAATGGGAGGAAGGGGCGGGGGGCAGTATTAGGCAGGTAGTTTTAATGTTATGGCTGATTAGGCTGTAATTTTCATACAACGATCGTTCTGGGCTCTAAAGCAGAAGATCTGTTCATCATTGGCAGTCTTAAATCGGATGGGTGTTAAACCCCCTGTAATGGGATCCATTAGCTCTCTAGTTCAGCAGACTGTTCTCCTCAAA
The DNA here is from genome assembly GCF_030463535.1 of Salminus brasiliensis. Lineage (NCBI taxonomy): Eukaryota > Metazoa > Chordata > Actinopteri > Characiformes > Bryconidae > Salminus > Salminus brasiliensis. The sequence continues at coordinate 1,961,726 of NC_132896.1, read as the reverse complement.
GGTTCTTGGCGAGGAAAGCAGCACGTTGGATAGGTGAATTATCAATAAGAAAATAATGCTCTTCTTATTGTCTGTGCCATGCTGAATCCTGCTGGATTGATAAGGAGGGAAATTGGGCCTCGGCTGTGACGGACGGTGTGGTCTCGCTAGATTAGCGTAGCCTCATCTCCACCAGGACAGAAAATCTAACGCTTCATTAAGGCCATGTGCTCCCTCGCCAATTCTGTCTTTCAGCTCCACGCGTCTTTCTGGATTCCCCAGCTCCGCAGGGTCCTGTATTTTGATGACGGACCAGGTTCTCCAGGTGCGCCTGTAATGTGCTGTGCTGGTTTACTGCGCTATAATTAAATCTGTTACACTAATGATCTAATTAACACAGAAACGCACAGCAGTATCAACATGACATCTGATATCTGATGTTATTTGTGAGCAGAAGAGGGGATGTTTCATCAGGATCTGAATCAGAGTTAGTAGTTGTTAGCAGTGCTGTGTGGACCGGAGCGAGGACTTTATAGGATGCAAATCAAATGTAATTAATTTAGTAACTGGATAATTAATTATTGAATTACTTGGAATTAATTAGGCAAAGCTATAGATGCATGTCTTTGATATACTCCTGAATCCTCAACATCACACCGGAGGGATAGGAGGGATAGAAAGACAGAAAGAAAAGAAGTAAGAAGGAAGATAAAAGGAAGGGAAGATGAAAGGAAGAGAGGAAAGAAGGGGAGGATGAAAAAAAGATAAAAATGAAGGAATGAAGATGTGAAGATTGGAAGGAATGGAAGGATGCAAAAAAAACTGAAACAATAGATGAAAGAAAACAGGATGAGAGGATGAAAAGAAGATAAACGGAAATAAGGGAGGAAGATAGGAAGGAATTAAAGGATCAAAAGATGAAAGAAAAAAGGAAGGAAGGAAGGAAAAAAGGAAGGAAGGACACAAGAGAGAGAGAATGGGGAGAAAGGGAGAATGAAAGAAAGAAAGGAAAGAAAGGGAGGATGAAAGAAAGTTAAAAATGAAGGAAGGAAGATATGAAGATAGGAAGGAGTGGAAGGATGAAAGAAAACTGAAAGAAAGATGAAAGAAAACAGGAAGGAAGGAAGAACAGCGGATGAAAAGATAAAAGGGAAAGAAAGAGGGAAGGATATGATGAAGGGGAGGATGAAAATAAGATAAAAGGGAGGAAGGGAGGGTGATAGGAAGGAATGGAAAGATGAAAGGATGAAAGATGAAAGAAAATGGAAAGAAGGAAGGAGTGAATGGGGGGATGTAAAGGAAGGAAGGAAGGGCAGTAGAGAGGAAGGAAAGGGAGAATGGAAAAAAGGTAAGGAAAGTATGACAGAAAGGAAGAGAGGAAAGAAAGATAAAAAAAATGAAGGAAGCAAGATGAGAAGGAATGGAAGGATGAAAGAAAACTGAAACAAACGATGAAAGAAAACAGGTAGAAAGGAAGGGAGGATGAAAAGATAAAAGGGATAGAAAGAAGGAAGGATATGATGAAGGATGGGACATTGAAAAGAAGATAAAAAGGAAAGAAGGAAGGAATGGAAGGATGAAAGAAAGGATGACTTTTAACAAATGTAAATGTAGTAAGTATGTAACTAACTGTGTAATTACACACAGCACACAGACACCAGCTACAATAGCTGTAGCTGAGAGCTGATTGGCTAACTGTAACTGTTGTGTTTTGTGACTCAGATCCTCGTCAGCAGATCCAGAAACAGCGGGTTCTCCGCTCGTTCCTTTCTCAGCGATTTTCCTCCAACATCCTCTTCCCTGCACTCACCCCCTCTAATCCCCCTTACACCCCCTTACACCCAGACAAAGAGTCCCCCCAAATCCACCACTGTTTAACAGGCTTACCCTACGCAACACACCCGGAGAGAGAGAGAGAGAGAGAGGTGAAGTGAGAGAGTGAAAGAGACATAGAGGAAGGAAGTGAAAAGGAGGACAAATGAGATAGAGACCGACAGGAAAGAGAAGAGAGATAGGTGGAGAGACATAGAGAATGTGTGTGTCTGTGTGTGTGTGTGTGTGTGTGTGTGTGTGAAAGAGAGAGAGGTAAGGACTGCTTGTTCTCCCTCAGTTTCTTCTGAGAAGCTGCTTGGCCCAACAAGCTCAGAAGAAGTGACCTCGACACATCATTAGAATACACTCTCCAGTGGAAGTGGGTGGAGTGTGTGTAGAGACAGTCTGTCGGTGGAGAGTGGCTTTTCTGGACGATCACACTAATGATCACTCGTTAGGCCGAGGTGGACCCTCTGATTTATCCTTTCAGAGAGATGTAGAGGAGCCTGGACCTGTAACTCCAGTGTCTGGAGGTTCTGTCACTTCTGTCTGAGTCTGCTTAAAAAGATTGTTATTCTGGGAGGGCTTCACACTAGGTGTTGGAACATTGCTGTGAGTAGGATTTGATTGCATTCAACAATCACAAGACCATCAGTCTCCATCAGCCTCAGCTCATTCCAGAAGTCTAGCTCTACACTGCTATACAGCCCTGCTTTAAAGCTGGGGTCCTCACACCCCTCCAACCCTGTTGCGGTCCTGACCACTTATGGCCAAGCAGTGTTGTCATTTCTTGGCCATTACTGTATCCCACGCACCATCCTGCCCGAGAAGGTGGACGGTGCTTCCCGAAGTCATGCCCAGCACCATGCCAGCTCTACTGTACCATCTGTGCCTGTAGAACAGGCCATCTCCGCACTGCAAACTCAGCTTAAGTTGACCTCATGCTACCACACACACCGCCCTGGCCAGGACGACAGCCAACATGACAACATGGTATAGGTGCTGTAGCGACAGGAAGAACCAGCATGTCGAGGTGTTGTACCATCCGACGGTAACGGCAATTAGTATTCCTCCAGCTCCACCAGCTTTAGAGAGGCCGAATGGCACTGCCATTTATAGATGCTCCTCGGCACAAACCCAGTCAGTCAGCAAGACGGCTTTGAGTCATCAGTGAAGCTCCACTGCTCATCCAAGACTGCAGTGTTGCACAGATACTGTGTGCTGAGTGGAACCGCTCTCTGTTTATCAGTCTTGTGCTTTCAGAGTCAAAGCACTGATATTGTTGGCCAGGTGTTCCTTCTTCCTTTTCCAACAGTAAAGAGTTTGACCATGTTATTAAAACCACTGACAGCTGAAATGAAGAACATTTACATTTCCATTGAAGACGTTTAGCCGACGCTCTTTTTCCAGACATGCCTTATTAGAAAATACCCCTAGTTAGGTTGGCTAGACTGAGATTCTAAAGATCCCTCTAATCTTAGACTCTACTAAATACAGAAGTCCAGAGACCACAATACTCGATACTACACTTCCACTACACCAAGTACTCTCAGAAGAGGAGGGGGGTCTTCAGTCTGAGTTTGAAGACAGTGAGCGTTGGACTCTGCTGTTCGGACACCCAGGGGAAGTTCGCTCCACCACTTCGGTGCAGGACAGAAAAAAGTCTGGACGCTTGTCTTCCGTGGATCTTAAAGGATGGCGGGTCGAGCCGAGTCGTACTTGAAGCTGGAAGGGCTCTTGGTGCAGATCGGCTTTTGACCATCGCCATCAAGTACGGAGGGGCTGGCTGGTCCAGTCCTGGCTTTGTAGGCCAGAGTCAGGGGGTTGAATCTGATGACCTGGGCAGCAGCTACAGGAAGCTACAGTGAAGAGAGAATGCAGCAGTGGAGGTGTTACATGGCTGATCTGATGATCTGGTTCCAGTGGCACCTGTCAAGAAGTGTCTTTTCATGATTATTTGATTTATTATGTCAAAAATATAGAATTTTTACTGTATTTCCATTTATTTTGTCAAATCAATGAAATGCTTCTTGCTGTGTTTGCTGTGTTTAGTAAAAATAATGATTGAATGATAAATGATGAATTGTAAGGGGGTCATACTCACGTATGTAAGCAGGAGGGCACTGCTGGCCAATGACGGGGGTTTAAAACTAGTAAACATTGACCTGAAGTGGTCTCTCAATGAGAAACATTACCCATGGTGTCAGTAGGTTTATGTTAATCTGCTCCACAGAGTCCTATTCTTTTGGCAGTACTTCTCCACAGGGACTAGACAAGCTGTGTGTTTGCAATTGCACATCGTTTGCAAATGCCTTCATTATAAAGGGTGTCCACAAACTTTTGGACATGTAGTGTAATTGACCTACATGTTAGAAGATGTGTTTGGGGGCTGTCTACTGTTTAAGGGATGTAAGAAGGTTAATGGTGCTGGTGGTTCTGTTGGGTTCACGTGGTTCTTCAGGCAGCAGAGACGTTTGGTTAAGGTGTTTGTAATGAGGCCTGGCCTGCAGCACCTCTGGCTCAGTGTTGCCGTACGTTTCCTCAATTGCAGCCAATCTAAGGTGTGAGAGGAGAGAGTGAAGTGCGGAAAGTGACACCGGCAGGAGGTGTTTCATCACACCAGCTGGACCCACCGGCCTGGTGGCACTTTTCACACACACACACACATGAAAAAAAGGAAAAAGTGATCTCTCTCATGCCAGAAAGGCGCGAGAGACGGTTCTCACTGATCCAGTGACCTTCCGCACACTTGCGCTGAATAATGCCGTGCTCAGACATGCGGAAAGTACGAGCTTCCAGTGATCCTCCATCAAACCGGGCACGGTCAGGAGCATCCGTAATGAGCGTGTGTTTGTGTGTGTGTGTGATTGTGTGTGTGTGTGTGAGAGAGAGAGATTCAGCATGGCTCCTGCCATCTGATGAATTAAACATGAGCTTTGCCTGTCCCTACTTTAGACGTCCTCATGTCATCCTGTTGTCTGCTTCCTGCGCAGGGTTCTGTACAATTTCCAGCCACATATTCACCCCAAAGACACAACACAACACACAACCTGAAACTGGCTCAGAGGCAAGATGGGCTGGAACTGTTTTGACTTACTTTGTGAAAATGTTGACATTTTGACTATACAGACGTATAGAACTGCATTTTTATTTAGCAGCTCCAAGTAGAGACTTTTAATGAAAATTGTATTATTTATTTATTATATTAAAATAATAACAGCAACGACATTTGCTATATTCTTCATATATATATATATATATATATAAATATTGGCTTACTCTATTGTAAGTTTGGCTTAGTAGCTCCAAATAGTGATTTTTTTAATTCAATATGTAAATATGCTTTGTGTTAAAATTGGCTTATTGTCAATAGCTCCCTTAGTAGCTCCAAAAAGTGACTTTCCATTAAAATGAGATTCATTCAAATACAGATGATATTAGTAATATCATTTTATAATAAATAATGCTATGTACACAATTTACACTGTCTTTACTTGTCAAAACATTTTTCTTCTGTTTTGACTTACTTAAATAAAATTATATATATATATATATATATATATATATATATACATTTACTATACATACATATAGCCTTTTCTCAAACATTTGACTCCAAAAGTGACTTTTTTAATGACAATTCAATGTTTTGACTTACTTTGTAAAAAAAAAAAGTATTGTGTATGTATAATAATAATCTACTAATAATTACTTTTTCTTGTGTTTTTTACTTAAAAGAATATTGACTTAATATGAAGTAATCCAAAGTCTAAAATTTTAATTTGATTGTATTTGTCACAACAATGACATTTTTGCTATATTTTGCTTGCTTTGTAAAAACAATGGCTTATTTTATTGATGTTTTTGCTTACTATGTCAAAAGTGTCACAAATATTTTACATTTTACACTGTATTTGTACTTGTGTCAAATTGTTGGCATTTACCTTGCTCTGTTTTGACTTACTTTACTTACTTTATTAGTTTTGACTTGAATTTCTAGAAATAATGACTTCAAACATTTGACTTTGTAGCTCCACATAGTGACTTTAGCTGCTTTTAAATCTGAATCAGAATCAGGTTTATTGGCCAAGTATGTTCACACACACAAAGAGTTTGCTCCGGCTGTTAGTGTCTCTCTAGTGTTAACAATATAGAGCTATATATCATTTACAGACAATACACAATACACAGTATACATAGAACAATAGTATACACAGTATGCACAGACTTTACAAGGACGTTTCTATACAGTGTTATTCACAGAATAGCAGTAAGCAGCTCTAAACAGATTAAATATTGTGCAACCACAGCAGTGTAAACATGAAATGAGTAATGGTGCAGGAATGCAGTAACTGTAGTTTATCAGTAATATCTATTAATGAAGTGTGATGGTCTGAGGGTAAAAACTGTTCCTGTGTCTGACAGTCTTAGTGGACATAGTTCATAGTTAAAGCAGATGTATGTGGACTTGCATGTATTCAGGTCAGTTTGTGGTCAGTTTATATAGAAATATAGTTTTACTCTACCGAACAGAGGAACAGCAGACGGCCGGCCGCGTCCGAATACTTTACTGAAACGTCCTCTCCTAGATTCTGCTGATCTGGTGCTCATGTGGATCCATAAGTTAGTCAGCTCTGCCAGTAGATTTACTGATACCCTGAGATCCAGATCAGCAGAATCAAGAAGAGCAGACTGGAGAGGTAGGGGTCAGTTATTATTGTTAGATTAAAAGAATTTGTTATGATAAAAACAGCATTTCTTATTCAGACATTCCCACTATGATGTTAGTCCTGCAGTCTCTGAGACTCTCTGAAACTATGAGGAAGTGAACTCAATCTCAAAGCAGCAGTTAAGCCCTGATCAGCCCTGTGCTTGTTGTGCACCTGCAAGCTTTCTGAAGATGTTTTGCTTCGTTTTTTATTATTATCATGGTTTCTCTCTCCCCTCGCTCGGCCTTCGCTGACTGTACTGTGAAGTATGAGCTGTGAGTCACAGTGAAAGGGATAGCGAGTAGAAGACGAGAGGATAAAAACAGCTTACAACAACAACGCAAAAAAATAAAAAATAAAAAAGCAGCTTGTTCACCATTAAACTATTTATTGCGGCTTGTGTGGTGCCCTTATGACAGTCGAATGGAGGGAGAGAGGGAGCAAGGAGTTATAATTTGCTGTTATTGTGCACCAAACGGCATCTTATGGGCTTTTCTCGCGCCAAATAATGGAGCTTGTTTAAGTAATTACCGACAATTGTGCGGCACTAGAATAGAACAGCGCTCTAAAGTGGTGCCCTGTTGTGCCTTCCGCAGATTTGACTGTTCAATCAAGATTATCCCTCTTCCAGCAGCCAAACAGAGCCGGCAGTCGGAGCCGGAGTGTTTGATTTTTTTCCCCTCTGCGTAAATAGGCTACAGAAAGAGATCAGATGGAAGATAGATTCAAGGTCAGATAGAGGGGTGGAAAAAAGTAGTTTAAGGCAATCAATCTGCTTTCACATCACTTAGACTCCCAATCTCTCCTTTGGGGAAATGAGAGGTGTTTTTTCTTTCGCTTTTTTTTTTATCCCCAGGAGACAAACTACTCAGACACACACACACACACATATATGGAAGCCCATTCCTCTCAGATACAGGAGAAATAAAGCACCTTGTCTGTTTCTGGCTGCCGTAAGTTAAAATTTCCAAGTAATGACTTATTTTTTTTACTGACGTTTTGATGTATTATACAAAAATGCTAACTTCTTATCTCAGTAGCTCCAAATATACTAAACTTTCATGAAAAATTGATTCATAAATGAAAGTAATAATTTAGCTTGGCTTATTTTATAAACATTTGACCTACTACATCACAAATAATGACATTTGTATTATGGTTTTGTGCATTAATTAAAACGTTAAAGTTTGTGGACACCCTTTCTGAGGAATGCAACAGTTGACACACAGCTTGTCTGCCAATACTGCCAATAGAATAGGACTCTCTGGAGCAGATGAACATCATGAACCTATTGGCACCATGCTTGTCTAATAATGCCAGGCGTGGGCTAGAGGGATATAAACCCCCCCAGCATTGAGGAGCTGTGGAGCAGTGGAAGAACTGTGTTCTCTGGAATGATGGCGGTGGAGGAGCTCCATCCAGTACTTTTGGATGGGATGAGTTGGGGAGTTGGGGATGAGGTCCAGCAATGCTGCTCCAAAGTCTAGTAGAAAGCCTTCTTCCCTGGACATTAGAGACAGTTCCTCCAACAGAAGTAGTGATGAGCAGATTTCACAATTTTCATGAAAATTCAACTTACTATCTAGACATTTTTAGTATTTTGGGAATATTTGATTTATTATTTTTTAAATTATGGCTCATTTCTTTAATGGTTTCACATACTTTGTCCAAATAACCGTTTGTTTTCCTTAAGGAGCCTTTGGCCTGCTGATTGAAGAATAGCCCCAGACGTCGCTGTAGTTGCTGAGTGTAATAAGCCTTGGAGAGTTACGGGGTTAACCTCTTAAACTCCTCGTAGTTACCAATTACTAATCCTTAGGGTGCCATGAAAGCCACAGAACATAAGGGGTTAAATAATGGCATTTTCAATATTTATACTTCATGTGACCTATTTTCTTGATGTTTGACTTGACTATGCAAGAAAAAATGACATAATAATTCCCAAAATTCTGATTTATTATTGTGAGAATCTTTTATTTATGAGATACGAAAGACAATTCTGAGGCACTTTAATAAAGCAGATCTATGTGGACTTGTGTGTATTAGGGTCAGTTTGGGGTCAGTTTATATAGAAATATAGTTTTACTCTGGATCTCAGCAAACCAATGTTTAGGTCAGGCTACCGAACAGAGGAACAGCAGACGTCCGGCCACGTCCGAATATTTTACTGAATGTCCTCCCCTAGATTCTGCTGATCTGGTGCTCATGTGGATCCATCAGCTAGTCAGCTCTGCCAGTAGATTTACTGATACCCTGAGATCCAGATCAGCAGAATCAAGAAGAGCAGACTGGAGAGGTAGGGGTCAGTTATTATTGTTAGATTAAAAGAATTTGTTATGATAAAAACAGCATTTCTTATTCAGACAGTCCCACTATTAAACTATTAAAATAATGAAGCCAGGAAATGATGAATGAGATTGGAATGTTTTCTTTTATTTATTTGTTGTTTTTTTTGTCACATTTTTGATGATATGATTTTTATGACAATGTAATCACATTTTTAACAAAATAATTCATATGAAATCAAAACTTCAAGACTTTTCAAGAAAGTTATCAGAACTTTTTTTTTTACCTAACCCAAATCAAAACCTACAGAACCCCGTTGTTTTAACACAGTCCATCAAATTTTCATTAAAGCTGGAAATTATTTTGAAAAGCTGAATAAAAAATTTAACTCTCTGCTGCCAGAAACAGAGAAGCTGAACTACAGACGGTTTTCTTTGACCTGGGTCAGTAATGGGCCTCCATACACACTCCATACACACCTACACTCACACACTTCCACACATGTTCCCTTTTTATCGGCACTATTCAAGGTGTCCTCATTTCACGGGTTTGTTCTCATAACTCTCTCTCTCTCTCTCTCTCTGTCTCTCTCTCTCTCTCTCTCTGTCTCTCTCTCTCTCTCTCTCTGTCTCTCTCTCTCTGTAACCTCAATAAAAACACATTTGCAGTCGATTGGGAGAATATTTGTTCAGTCTAGAGTCGACACGGCGAGACTCGGCGCTACACTGCAGGGAAAGCAGCGAGCTTTTAGCTAAAGTGGAGCAGAGCTTCTCCTTTATGCTCCACAAGTGTTCGTTTGGAGGCTACAGAGCTGCTTAAAGCTGCACAGGCAGCGCTTTACATTAACCCATACAGACCCAGCAGCTACTGTTAGCATCACATGGACCTTTTAACCTTTTTAAGCCATCAGCCATAACATTAAAACCTCTAATAGTGTCTAATATTGTGTGCACTGCTCTGTCTCTCTCTTTTTCCTCTCTCTCTCTCTCTCCACCTTCTCCTCTCTCTCTCTCTCCTCTCTCTCTCTCTCTCTCTCTCTCTCTCCCCTCTCTCTTTCCTCTCACTCTTTCTCTCTCTCTCTCTCTCTCTTTCTCTCTCTCTCTCTCTCTCTCTCTCTCTCTCTTTCTTCTCTCTTTCCTCTCTCTCTCTCTCTCTTTCTTCTCTCTTTCCTCTCTCTCTTTCTCTCTCTCTCTCTCTCTCTCTCTTTCTCTCTCTCTCTCTCTCTCTCTCTCTCTTTCCTCTCTCTTTCCTCTCTCTCTCTCTCTCTCTCTTTCTTCTCTCTTTCCTCTCTCTCTCTCTCTCTCTTTCTCTCTCTCTCTCTTTCTCTCTCTTTCCTCTCTCTTTCATCTCTCTCTCTCTCTCTCTTTCTTCTCTCTTTCTTCTCTCTCTCTCTTTCCTCTCTCTTTCCTCTCTCTCTCTCTCTCTCTCTCTCTCTCTCTCTCTCTCTTTCCTCTCTCTTTCCTCTCTCTCTCTCTCTCTCTCTCTCTCTCTCTCTCTCTCTTTCTTCTCTCTTTCCTCTCTCTCTCTCTCTCTCTCTCTCTCTCTCTCTCTCTTTCTTCTCTCTTTCCTCTCTCTCTCTCTCTCTCTCTCTCTCTCTCTCTCTCTCTCTTTCCTCTCTCTTTCCTCTCTCTCTCTCTCTCTCTCTCTCTCTCTCTCTCTCTCTCTCTCTTTCTTCTCTCTTTCCTCTCTCTCTCTCTCTCTCTCTCTCTCTCTCTCTCTCTCTCTCTTTCTTCTCTCTTTCCTCTCTCTCTCTCTCTCTCTCTCTCTCTCTCTCTCTCTCTCTTTAATGTCACTCTCAGGCTGCAACTCAATAAGAGTGGGATGTGATTGGTAATGGTCTGTATCTAAACGATCTCTCTCTCTCTCCTCTACTTCTGTCTCTCTCTCTCTCTCTCTCTCTCTCTCTCTCTCTCTCTCTCTTGCTTTCATCCCCTCAGTTATCCTTTCTCTCTTCTCCACTCTGTGCTTGAATGTCTCCTCACTCAGTGTCAGACCAAAAAAATGACAGTGGTCATCTTCATCCACTCATTATTTCTGTGCTGATTGCAGCCGAGGCGTCCTCAGGTCCTCTCCTCCGCCGCTGTGGGTCTGAGTTTCGCTCTCACACACTTCCCCTCATTAGCCGAGCAGCTCACACTCTGTTTGAGGCCTCGCTAGTTTTGCACTGGAGCTACAAGGCTAATGTTAGCACAGAGTAGCTGTTTCTTATTTACAGTGGCCAGTGAGTGGAAGCACAATGTAGGCATTTCTAATAAAGTGGCCAGTGAGTGGAAGCACAAGGTAGGGGTTTCTAATAAAGTGGCCAGTGAGTGGAAAGACAAGGTAGGGGTTTCTAATAAAGTGGCCAGTGAGTGGAAAGACAAGGTAGGGGTTTCTAATAAAGTGGCCAGTGAGTGGAAAGACAAGGTAGGGGTTTCTAATAAAGTGGCCAGTGAGTGGAAGTATAAGGGGGTGTTATTAATCAGTTGTGTGGACTGCAGGTATCACACAGTGTTTTAGCAGGTGGAGAAAAGAGAGAGGCAATTTGCTTATGGCGCAGTGCCAGCTGCTTATTGTCAGTTTAATCTGTTCCATGGCCCGGTCTGTCAGTACTGAGCACACACTTTTTTACAGAGTCTGACATGTCCAATTATCCATGAAACTATTCATTTTGAGAATTTCTTGTCAGACAGTTTCTCCAACTACATTTTACTCTCACTTCTGCTCCAGTCTCACGGTGAGGAGAGCAGTCTGCTGTCTCCAATTACCAACAACACCAAAAACACCACCAACACCGTTACCAACATCAACCCCGCCAACAACACTTTCACTACAACCACCAAAATCATGATCAACACCAACATAATTGCCACTAACAACAAAAACACCATCACCATCACCATTACCAATATCATCACCTACACAATCAGCATACAACTACTACCACCACCAAAAACATTACCAATAACAACAAAAACCCCATCACCAACATCACCAGCACCACCAATGACACCACCATTACCAACATTAACCCCACCAACAACACTTTCACTACAACCACCAACATAGTGACACCAACACAACTACCACTAACATCACCACCACTAACAACAAAAACACCATCACTAACACCAACAATGGCAGCACCAACACCATTACCAACATCAACACCAACACAAATTTCACTACAACCACCAACATCAACAAAACTCCCACTAACAGCATCATCACCGCTAACAACAAAAACACCAGCAACAACACCATTATCAACATCAACAAAACGTTCACTACAACCACCAACATTATCACCAATATATCCACCCACACAACCAACCTACAACCACTGCCACCAACAATGACATCACCACTAACACCAAAAACACCATCACCACCACCAATGACCACACCATTACCAACATCAACACCACCACCAACACTTTCACTACAACCACCAACATCTTGATTAACTCCAACATAACTACCACTAACAACAAAAACACCATCACCAACACCAATATCACCACCCACACAACCAACATACAACCACTAACAATGCCATCATCAGTAACACTAAAAACACCATCACCACCACCAACAATGACAACACCACCAGCATGACCAGCACCACTAACAAGAACAACATCAGCACCACCAATGTCAGAACCAACAACAAAACCGACACAATAAATCAACAACAATAACGACTGCAACACCACCACCACCACCACCACCAAGATCACCACCACCACCAACTACAATAATTACACTACTACAATGAGAGGATATTCAGTATTTGGCAGGTGTAGGATCAGTCCGCTTGCTAACTGCAGTGAATCAGGACTGTAGGTTTCAGCACTTTTATTTGAGGGTGGGTTTACCGTACTCCTCACTGCTCCACTGATTGGCCGTGATGACTCCCCTTCGCTTGTCCATCAACAGAGTCCTCAATTTGAGTCTCCGCCTCATTTTTTGATCCATTAGGTTCTATAGCAGTGCTTCTATTAATCCAGCCCTTCTCCAGACTTCTGCCTGGAAATAGAGGGTGTGTGAGTGTGTGTCTGCAGGCTTTGTGTGTGAGTGTGTGTCTGCAGACTTTGTGTGTGTGTGTGTGTGTAAGGGAGTGTGGGACTGAATTACATTCCGTACCTGAAAATCTTACCCACTCTCCCAGCAATGACCAGGTTTTGCCAGGTCATTTCTCTTCAGAGCCCTTTTTTCTTTTCGTTCTTTTTTCCAATACGATGGCAGGTTCATTTATAAATTCCTGAAATAGACAGGAGGAAAAAGAGGAAAAGGAGGAAAAGGAGGGGAAATGCGAATAGCCCTCCTTAGTCTCACAACCCACTACACAGGGGGGCTTTAGCTACCCATTCACTCAATAATCAATTCATCTACTGATTATTATAACTGAATTAATTCATAATATGTCCTATATTTGTTACTGCCATCATTTAAGGTTCTCTAAATGTTTGAAGTTTTATCTTATATTGCAGCAAAGCAACATAAGCCACAGTGTCCCCTACGCTTCCTGTAGTGTATTACAGTCTGTCAGAATGAGCGTGTGGATCATATGGACATTATACAGCATTATAGAGCGCCCCCTACGCTTCCTGTAGTGTATTACAGTCTGTCAGAATGAGTATGTGGATCATATGAACATTATAGAGTATTATAGAGTGCCCCCTACGCTTCCTGTAGTGTATTACAGTCTGTCAGAATGAGCGTGTGGATCATATGAACATTATAGAGCATTATAGAGCGCCCCCTTTGCTTCCTGTAGTGTATTACAGTCTGTCAGAATGAGTGTGTGGATCATATAGACATTATACAGCATTATAGAGTGCCCCCTACGCTTCCTTTAGTGCATTACAGTCTGTCAGAATGAGCGTGTGGATCATATGAACATTATAGAGCATTATAGAGCGCCCCCTATGCTTCCTGTAGTGTATTACAGTCTGTCAGAATGAGCGTGTGGATCATATGAACATTATAGAGCATTATAGAGCGCCCCTATGCTTCCTGTAGTGTATTACAGTCTGTCAGAATGAGCGTGTGGATCATATAAACATTATAGAGCATTATAGAGCACCCCCTATGCTTCCTGTAGTGTATTACAGAATAAGTATGTTAAGCATTAAAGAGTACCTTTTGCAACCTCTGTATCTCTGATATAAGAGAAGAAAAAAATATTATTATTAATATATTATTGTTCATTATTGTATTCCAAGCAGTTTGGGGAATGTAAAGGTCAGTTGGTGTTTTGAAATGGTCTGAATGAAGTGGCCTTGGCCTTGGGCTGCTCATGCATTGTTTCGTCTGAAGTCTAGGATATTAAAAAGAGAGCATTGCTGTAAGGATTTGATTGCATTGAGTGACAAGAGCATGGGTAAAGTTAGGATGTTGGATGATTACCACTAGACATGGTGCCAATGGGTTTATTGTGTTGATCTGCCCCAGGGGGTCCTATTCTATTGGCAGTACTTCTCTTCTACAGGGACTAGACAAGCTGTGTGTGTGCATTTGCACCTCTGTGTCAGCAATGGGTGCAGCTTAAAATGGATAAATGCGTTCATTAGATGGGATGTAATTGTCCACAAACATTTGGACACAGTGTATGTGTGGTTTGAAAGAGACAAGGGCAGCAACAGACAGTAATAACACACCTCTCCGGCCGACCTCAGCCAAACACAGGCGCAAAATAGATTCTTCCGGATGGTCATAAATCTAGCTGTGAGACGCGTGACCACGGCCGCTCTAAAATCATTAAGGAGACAATTAGCAGCAGGTTGGGATTCGCTGTCCGGACGAACTGCCCCGCGGCCACGTCACTGTGACTGAAGAAGGAATCAAAGGACGCCTCAGTGGGGCCCTAATACATATTTAGACTGATTAATGACCCCTGTCCACCACTGAGGAGCATTTTTCGCCAGCGTCCTGCTGTCCAGCTGCTCCTTAAAGACTGCAGGAAGGTCAGTAGTGACAGGCCGAGGGCACCTTTTGGAAGGAGTGAGCAGTTTTGATTGGTGTGTTTCCTATTTACCAGGACGCAGATCTTACTCCTTTTTATATAACATTAAACATAAAGTCAGTGGTCAGTGAGAGTGTCTACCTGTAATTAACTTTACATAACATTAGAATAAACCCAAATTAACAGAAAGTCAGTGGTCAGTGAGAGTGTCTACCTGTAATTAACTCTATATAACATTAGAATAAACCCAAATAAACATAAAGTCAGTGGTCAGTGAGAGTGTCTACCTGTAATTAGCTCTATATAACATTAGAATAAACCCAAATAAACATAAAGTCAGTGGTCAGTGAGAGTGTCTACCTGTAATTAACTCTATATAACATTAGAATAAACCCAAATAAACATAAAGTCAGTGGTCAGTGAGAGTGTATACCTGTAATTAACTCTATATAACATTACAATGAACCCAAATAAACATAAAGTCAGTGGTCAGTGAGAGTATCTACCTGTAATTAACTCTATATAACATTAGAATAAACCCAAATAAACAGAAAGTCAGTGGTCAGTGAGAGTGTCTACCTGTAATTAACTCTATATAACATTAGAATAAACCCAAATAAACAGAAAGTCAGTGGTCAGTGAGAGTGTCTATCTGTAATTAACTCTATATAACATTAGAATGAACCCTAATTAATATAGTAAGTAGTCAGTAAGAGTGTCTACCTGTAATTAACTCTATATAACATTAGAATCAGTAGCATTTCTATTTATTTTAATGGAACATTGAATGTCCAGATGAACAGCTTTACCTATAATGTGCTCAGTGCTGACATTGTGTGTGTTGTGTTATACACAGCGCTTGTTGCTATGGTCAAGTTTAGAATGAATGACAGAGAAAATTCTCACTTTCTTACAAGCAGAATCCATAGAACACCTCCTCATTTTGTCATGGCCCTCCAATTTTATTCTGAAGACAGGCTGGACAGAGAGAAATCTGATCACTGGGTTTCAGGCTAACGTTGCTGCTGGTCCTAAAACAATGCTGGAGCTTTATATGGACCTGACATTTTGTCAGAGCTGCCATCATTTGGGAGTTCTGGCATTGTTACCTGTTTTTAGCTCCCGCTGTGCCAGCCCATTGTCTTCAGTTTTGTCACAAATCCCAAATGCTGCTTTCATAGCACTGTGATTAGACCAGGCAGGCAGGATGGTGCACAGCAAGACTTCATCAAAAACAGGGTACCTGCTCTGTTTTTGCAATTACATCTAAAAACAAACACACCAAACTAATTAAAGCAAATTAGAGGAGTCAGTATAATTATTTACAGCAATAAGAGATATGGAATGATTGGGGATGGGGATAGCTGTGGATGGTAATGAGTATGGATGGGAATGGGGATGGATATGGATGGTTATGGATGGTGTGGATATGTATGGTATGATTGGAGATGGATATGGATTGGGATGGTGATAGGTATGGTATGGATGGTAGGATGACAGGATGGGTATGGGGATGGATGGTGTTAGTGTGGATGGGTATGGGGATGGATAAGGATGTTGGGATAGATATGGGTTGGTATGGTGATAAGTATGATATGGATAATAGGATTGGGGATGGGGATGGATGGGGTTAGTGTGGATGGATATGGGATGGATATGGATAGGGGGTGGATATGGATTGGGATGG
>NC_132896.1:1927806-1940306 GCF_030463535.1 Salminus brasiliensis | reverse complement strand
TCCAGTCAGAGCTGGAGTTCTACAGTGGAGGTTCTAGATAAGCTCCCCCAGTCAGAGCTGGAGTTCTACAGTGGAGGTTCTAGATAAGCTCCTCCAGTCAGAGCTGTGGTTCTACAGTGGAGGTGAAGGGAAGCAGACGTCTGAAGCTCTAATAAAAGCTCCTCACAGAAAGTTCTTCACCTAATGGTGATGAAGACGCTGCCTGATGCCTGAGACACTGTTCTACCAGAGTTCTGAGAAGAGTTCGGCTCTAGAACCTGCTTAAAATCAGATCATTAAAATGGTGGAGGGATACATGCTGCAGGGTGTAGTGCAGCTACAGAAAGTAGTCCCTAAAGAAAACTGCATTAGTTGAGATTCTCTATTCACTGTTTTACCCTCATCATCATCATCATCATCATCGTTCCATATAAAACTCAGAAGACTCATGTAGCTGCACTGGTGAATTTGAATAAGAAATAAATTATGGGCTGTATCTGTGTTGTAGTCATGGCGACCGATGCCTGTTCCATTCACCACCACTGTAAAGACTCTACAGTGAAACCCAAACCCAGCTCATTTTAAACACTGATCTATGCAGAGGATTTTGGAAAACACACATCCAGCACAACAATATTTACACACTCTTAAATATGCATACACACCAATATACGTGTGTATTCATCCTGCTAACGAGCTGCCCCTGTTTTCTCCTCCTCCTAGCCCACCTTCATCCTGCTCTTCTCAGGATGAAGAGCAAAACGACAAAGTCTTCTCAAAGTCTGAGCCGTAATTGACTGTGTGTGTGTTAATGTGTGAGTGTGTGTGTGTGACAGTCTGAAGCGGAGTGTTTATTCCTCTGGGGACAGGAAGATTCCCACACTTCTCCGCTTTACAACACTCTATTTTCTGATTAATCCTGCCTGCTTTATCTCCTCTGGAGGTCTTTTCTCTCATCCATGAGTGATGTTCTCATTCTATTTACTGCCGCAAACGGGAATCACCACAAAGCAGAGCAACGTCTGAAGGTTCCTCTTCATTTAAACGCAAAAGAAATTTCCTAATAACGAGAATTTCATTTCTGTCAGCAAACAGCTTTTATAGTCTGTGATAAAAAAACGGCCCATTTTGTGCTGTTTTTAGAATCCAATTCCCACTGTAATCACCCTGCCCAGGCTCCGCCCACAAATGTGTTCCTTCACAGAGTGAATATTAATAACGCTCTAAATGTAGGTATTGTGATATACACTGAGGAGGAGGAGCTACAGTCTCTCATTAGGGTGAATATTAATAACGCTCTAAATGTAGGTATTGTAATATACACTGAGGAGGAGGAGCTACAGTCTCTCATTAGGGTGAATATTAATAACGCTCTAAATGTAGGTATTGTGATATACACTGAGGAGGCGGAGCTACAGTCTCTCATTAGGGTGAATATTAATAACGCTCTAAATGTAGGTATTGTGATATACACTGAGGAGGAGGAGCTACAGTCTCTCATTAGGGTGAATATTAATAACGCTCTAAATGTAGGTATTGTAATATACACTGAGGAGGAGGAGCTACAGTCTCTCATTAGGGTGAATATTAATAACGCTCTAAATGTAGATATTGTGATATACACTGAGGAGGCGGAGCTACAGTCTCTCATTAGGGTGAATATTAATAACACTCTAAATGTAGGTATTGTGATATACACTGAGGAGGCGGAGCTACAGTCTCTCAGTAGGGTGAATATTAATAACACTCTAAATGTAGGTATTGTGATATACACTGAGGAGGCGGAGCTACAGTCTCTCATTAGAGAGAGTTCTGTAATGCTTGTCCAGCTTCACAATGGTAGCTATAAGAACACACTGGAAAGGCAATTCTCACCGGCACAGAAGTCCTTGAGAGGACGTTTTCCATTCTCGGGTTTGTGATTATATTCAGCGTGGCGGCCGCCGTGGTCAGACAAACACCTCTGCCAGAGCTTTGTTGATTTAGGCTGGCTGATCACTAGACACCGTGTTTTAGCTCTCATTGTCCAGATGAACTGCTCTTTGTGTGCTGAAGAATCGTAATGCACAGGACAAGCGCTGAACCGGAGAGCATCCCTGTGGACTCTGCTTTAATAATCTCATTATCAGTTTAATGAGGTGATTAGAATGCGGAGGGCAGGCTGGGCGATAGCGGCGGGCTGGATTATTTTGTTGATTCTGTTTGAGTGTGTGAGTGTTTGTGTGTGTTTTGATGTTTTGCTGCTGTAGAGGTGCTGGGTTGGTTGGTGAAGGGGGGGGGTGTTAGTGAGTGGTTAGCCGTTAGCGTAGCGGAGGTTTCGCTCCCTGCCTCCCGCCTATACCAAGGGAAACAGGAGAACAGAGAAGGTGAGAGAATCCTTAGCTCATGGTTACCATGGAAACTAGCAGGCAGTGTGTTGCTGCCAGTGGAGATGCGGGCTATCAGGAGAAGCTCTTTAGCATTGGTCTCTGACACACACACACACACACACACATTAACCTCACACATTCATATATAAATACACACAATATGTCCAAATGTTTGTGGACATCTCTTTTACATTAAGTTGCACACATTGCTGACACACACACAATTGCTGACACACAGCAACACACACACTTGTCTAGTCCCTGTAGAGAAGTACTGCCAATAAAATAGGACTATCTGGAACAGGTACACATGCCAGGCGTGGGCTAGAGGGGTATTATAAAGCCCCCCAGCATTGAGGAGCTGTGGAGCAGTGGAAGAACTGTGTTCTCTGGAAGGATGGTGGTGGAGCTCCATCCAGTACTGTTGGGATGAGTTGGGTAGTTAGGGATGACTTGAGGTCATGATCATCCAGCATTCTGACCTCACTAACACACTTTTTGCTGATTGCAGTCAAATCCTTACAGCAATGCTCTTACAAAATCTACCCTAGTCTTCCCTAGACAGCAGAGACCAACTTGATTTCAGAAGAAACTATGAATGAGCAGGTGTCCCAATACTTTTGTCCATAAAGTGTATCTGGTCAAGAGCAGAAACCGGTCATTAATGAATGGGTAGAAAATGACAGGTGGGCTACAGCATCAGCAAGGTGGTGCTACAAGCGAGCGCTTAATGATAAACTGGCTGGCGAGACGATTGGACGTTTCAGCACCACGGACAGCCCCTCCACTCTGTTTGGCAGCTGCTTATTAATTGTAAGTGCCTGAGAGAGAATGCAGCAATCCTGCAGTTCGACGGCTTGGTAAATCTGAGGTGTGATGTCTCATTTGGAGCTGAAATATCTGCAGGGCGGTTTGTACTCAGCCATCTCCACAGTAAACTCATCTGTGTTAAATTAATTGCCGCTGAGTTTATCTGAAGGCACTGTGCCCAGAGAAAGCTGAGGCGATCTCGGAGGGACAGAGGCTGATCTCTGTTGAGAACACTACATGAGCAATTCTCGATTAAGACGAGTTAAGAAGTTAGACCAGTCTGAGAACCACAAAATGCCTTCAGAATAAATCCAGAATTTGGATTTATTAGAAACCTCTAGCCCTGTACAAATGGTCAGTTTCTGACCACAGAGCCAATCTTGTCTGGCTATCCTTGTAATAAACACTGGGAATCACGAAGTGCAGGTGAAGACCCGCTGGGTTGCTGCCGGTCAGTGTTATCAGTGAGAGAGGATGCTAAAGGGTTTAGGAGGTCAGAGACAGAAAGTCGGTGCAGCTGTGGTCATCTGGGTCCAAATACACACACACACACACACACACACACACACACACACACACACACTAGACTAGACTTCATTGATTATTTGTCAGCCAGTGCTGATGGAATGTAACCAGGCCAGGGTCGGCCTTTGTCTGATCAGAAGGGTTCGATGCAAATTGATGATAAGAAGGGTCCCCGGTTTGGGGGTCTGCATTACAAGACCCTCACAGTGATTGAATTAGTGGTTGGATTTAGAAAATGATTCTAGAGGGAATCTATCTATCTATACATATATCTTACATTGTATGTCCAAATATTTGTGGACACCCCTTCTAATGAATGCATTTGGCTGCTTTAAGCTGTAAAACTGCAAACATAGATGTGCACATGCACACACACAGCTTGTCTAGTGCTTGTTGATAAATTTTGCCAATGAAATTGCAAGAGCTGTGTCCTCTGGAATGATGGCGGTGGAGCTCCATCCAATACTTTTGAGATGAGTTGAGGAGTTAAGGGATGAGGTGGGATGGTGGTGATCATCATCATCCAACATCCTAACATCGCTGACTAGCTATTGTGACTGAATGCAATCAAATCCTCACAGCAATGCTCCTGCTCCAGAATCTAGTGGAAAGCCTTCTTCTTCTCTGGACAGTAGAGACAGTTACTCCAACAAAAGCAGGACCAGCTCTTTTTATACCCTCGATTTCAAACAATAAATTAGCAGGTGTCCAAATACTTTTATCTTATTTATCAGTTTGTCAGTTTTGTTTTATGATTTTTTGGCTTAATGATGTTGAAGTTTCACAAATATTAAACTATAAAACTACTGTATTAACCCTTCGAAAGCCGATGGTCTTCCAGTGGGCCGAAAATGTTATTATGGCCACTTTCTATTACTGAGGAATAGCTCCACCAGTTTGTACAGGAGTCCTTGTAGTTACTGAGTAATACTCCTTACATTTACATTTACTGCATTTAGCAGACGCTCTTCTCCAGAGCGACTTACAAAAGTGCTTTGCTATTTACCCAAGAAAAACCTCAGCTGGTTTAAATAGACTAATAATTCAAAGCTCCTCTAATCTTAGACTCTACTAAACACAAGTCAGTAAAGAGACCATAGTACTCTTCTCTTCGCCTGAGTACTCTCAGAAGAGGAGGGGGGTCTTCAGTCTGGGTTTGAGGACAGCGAGTGTTGGACTCTGCTGTTCGGACACCCAGGAAAAGTTCGTTTCACCACTTCGGTGCAGGACAGTAAAAAGTCTGGACGCTCGTCTTCCGTGGATCTTAAAGGATGGCGGGTCGAGCCGAGCCGTACTTGAAGCTGGAAGGGCTCTTGGTGCAGATTGGCTTTTGACCATTGCCTTATTGTGTGATGAGCCTTAGAGTGTGAAGGGGT
Organism: Salminus brasiliensis; assembly: GCF_030463535.1. Lineage (NCBI taxonomy): Eukaryota > Metazoa > Chordata > Actinopteri > Characiformes > Bryconidae > Salminus > Salminus brasiliensis. The sequence continues at coordinate 1,935,247 of NC_132896.1, read as the reverse complement.
TAAAAACAGTGGTAAAAAAGCTTTAGAATCAGACCAGAAAAGTGTTTTTAGCTGAGACTGAGTGCAAACTTGACTCTGAGTGAATTAGAAATATTATTATAATCGATTTTACACAAATACAGCGTTCCAGAGTCGATGGAGCTAAATCACCTCCTTCAAATCGATGCATCATGATGCACTGACCCTTTTTTTTACTTCCCTGGCGAATAAATTTGTGTGTGTGTGTTTGCAGAGTGGAGCTGAAAGATGAGCCCATCCCAAATGACGTCTCTTAAATATCACTCCAATGTCATTGTGGTTTCAGAGCATTGTGTTTGCTGGGAATAGAAAAAAAAGCGGCTGCATCTTATCACTTATTGCTTTTCATTTTCCACATGCCTTTTCCATTTATTATTTACTGGAGTCGTCCCTGCGGACTGCGCACAAACATCATTGCGAGGGCCTTTCACTGCTGTTTGAAGCTAATGCGTCTCAGGCTGTTGTGTTTTAAAGCTGCTTGCTGGAGACAGAGTCTTATCTGCTCTGCCTCTCCTCCAGCGGATTGAATTTACGGGCTTTTAGAACCCCGGCCTTCTCTGTCTCTATTTAATTTGTCGCCTTGAAAATGACCAAGTCTGCGCTTATTGGGTTGTTGGAGCTGCAGTCGGCCTCTCTGTGTTCATGTTCACGTCTTCAGTGTTTACTTCAACACCTTCCTGCAGACATTTGGGTTATATAGAAATAAATATAACAAAAACAACAAATCAGTCCTTTCATTAGTGTGAATATTAATAACGCTCTAAATGTAGGTATTGTGATATACACTGAGGAGGCGGAGCTACAGTCTCTCATTAGGGTGAATATATATTAATAACGCTCTAAATGTAGGTATTGTGATATACACTGAGGAGGAGGAGCTACAGTCTCTCATTAGGGTGAATATTAATAATGCTCTAAATGTAGGTATTGTGATATACACTGAGGAGGCGGAGCTACAGTCTCTCATTAGGGTGAATATTAATAACGCTCTAAATGTAGGTATTGTGATATACACTGAGGAGGCGGGGCTATAGTCTCTCATTGGAAATGCTTACCTCTCTCTCTCTCTCTCTTTTCCCCTGCAGAAACCTATCGCGGAACCCCCTGACCACTCTTTCCTGGCAGCTTTTCCAGCATCTGCAGCTTATTGATCTGTAAGTGGAACTTGCTCTTGTTTGGTTTTCACTTTTACAGTTTGCTTCACTTTCCCACATCGATTTTACTCTGTAATACTGTTTCCTATTATGTTCTCTTACATCACACACCTGTTGTGTCGGGCTGTTGTTTACTTTATAGCAGGGTTTTGCCCCTACGGTGGTGCTGTAGTCCACTTGCACTTCGTCAGTTCTTGCTTTTCTCAGCCTAAATCACCTCATTAGCTAATGAGTACGTCCTTCTGGAGCTGTAACAGGTTTTGCAGAGCTGGAAAAACCTGAACCTGTGCAGGTGAACAACAAGATCTTAACTGGCTCATAGCTTGTTTAGTAATTCTTGAGGAATTAAGGAATCGTTTGGGAGGATAATCCTATTTGATTCAATTATAGTAAATCACCCAAGACACGTTTGACTTTCTTGGCTTTGTACTGGTTCTGCAATACGGTTCTATGGTACTGAAACAGGTTCTTTGATGTAAGCATAGTAGATCCCACCAAAGCTTATTTAAAGAACCTCATAAAATAGTTTTTCAATTAAGTCTTTGAGTTGGTTCTTTGTGGTTCTATATATAACCACTGCCCTCACTAAACAGCTCCTGAAGAACCTTACATGTCCAAATGTTTGTGGACACCCCTTCTTCTAATGAACGCATTCAGCTAGTTTAAGTTGCACCCATTGCTGATGCAGATGTGCAAATGCACACACACACACAGCTTGTCTAGTCCCTGTAGATAAGTACTGCCAATAGAATAAGACTCTCTGGAGCAGATAAACATCATGAACCTACTGGCACCATGCTGCCTAATAATGCCAGGCGTGGGCTGGTAGAGGGGTATAAAGCCCCCCAGCATTGAGCTGTGGAGCAGTGGAAGAACTGTGTTCTCTGGAATGATGGTGGAGGAGCTCCATCCTGTACTTATAAATGAGATGAGTTGGGTAGTTGAGGGTGATGAGGTGAGGTGGTGATCATCATCCAACGTCCTGACCTCACTATCGCTCTTGTAACTGAATGCAATCAAATCCTCACAGCAATGCTTCTCCATAATCTAGTAAAAAGCCTTCTTCTCTGGACAGTAGAGACAGTTACTCCAACAAAAGCAGGATCAGCTCTTTGATTTCACCCTAGATTTCAGAAAAAACAGTGAATCAGCAGGTGTCCCAATACTTTTGTCCTTATAGTGTAGTAATGCTGTATCACTTGATGGACTGTGAATTGGTTCTCACCCCTTCCCTTTCCCCACACATTGCTCACTAACTGAACATAGAGTTCCAACAATTCTCTCACAGAGAACCAACAGTGTTCTACACTCTGTACAGAAGGTTCTATGAAGAACCAGCCAACTACTTTTTTGAGGTTTTCTATTATAGAAAATAATCGTTTTAATGAGGAAATGGGGGCATTTGAGTGTCCTGATGCTTCTTTTAGTTGTCATGGCTCTATATATAAACATTGTCTTTACTAAAGAACACTGATAGAACCCATTTTTGAACCCAACTTTTCAAGTGTTCTTTACTAATGAAGTGCTAACATCCAAAAGTTGACCACAGTTGCTGATGCTGTTTTTAGCCACACTCTTAAAAATAAGGGTGACACTGATGCCTCTTTCAAAAGGCGTTTTTATAAAGATTGATTTGTGTAAAAGAGATGAATAAAGCACAGAATCCTTTTGACGTTTAACCCTTTTTTCACAGCAGCCAGAAAAAATGCTAATTTAGCTGTTTTTGAGTCTCTCGGTTGATGTGTGCAGTTTTTCATCAGTAGTGTTGATGGAGTATATTTAGATGGATATGTGCTTGATGTGAATCCAGAGGCAGAGATGATTTCTGAGTTTATTTAGTGTTTATTTATGTTTAAATTATTGCTGCAGCTGTTTTATCTGAGCAGTCGTCTTTGTGGACAGGTGTGAATGGACTCTAACCTTCACCTTTCACCCCTCGTTCCTCACAACACTGCTAAAAGTATAAGATCCTTGAGGAACTTTTGGAGGTTCTTCAACTGGAAATTGTGGAGGAACCTCTTAAGGTGCGCTGAGGAACCTTGAAAAAAAAGAGATGCCTCCACAGTTTCCAACTGAAGAACCTTCAAGAATTAGGGATCTTATACATTTAAGAGTGTAGCAGCTCAACATTACTAACAGAGTACAACATTGCTAACAGAGAGCCAGCAGTGTCCTACAGTCTCAGCAAAAAGGGTTCAACCGTGTTGATGTTATATAGAACCCCTTTTTAAAGGTTCTTTAAATAACCATCTACTCCAGGAATAGGCACATTTAGCCATGGTTCTTTGAGACGTCTTGTTCTAACCCTTACCCTTACAGAAGAACGCTTGAAGAACCCTTTCTGAAGTGTAGCTGCTAATATACAAAAGTGGACCAGAGTTGCTGCTGCTGTTTTTAGCTACACTCTTAAAAACAAAGGTGGCACAAAGGGTTCTTTTCCTCAGAAGAATCACTTCCAAAGGTTCCTATTTTAAATAATCATTGTTGTAAATGAGATGTGCCAGTATAGCAGCTCAACAGCGTCTCAGCAGGGTTTCAGGGGTTCTACCCTCTAAACAAAAGGGTTCTATGCAAATGTTTGTTTGACTTATAGCAACAGTTTAAGTTTTAAAAGTTTGTGGACAAACGTTTAGCTACCTTAAGTTGCAGCCATTGCTGAAAGATTGTCTAGTCCACGTAAAGAAGTGTTGCCAATAGAATAGGACTCTAGAGCAGATAAACAAGTCAAGTCCAGCCAAGAGGCTTTAGTGAAAAACATGAACCTATTGCCAATTGACAAAATAATTGACATAATGCTTTGAGCTGTGGAGCAGTGGAAGAACTGTGTTCTCTGGATTGATGGTGGTGGAGCTCCATCCAGTACTTTTGGGATGAGTTGAGGTGGTGAGAACACAACATTGTGACCAAACTTACTAAACTTGTCGCTGAATGCAATCAAATGCAATCAATGCATCAGCAATGGTCCAAACTGCAGTAGAAAATCTTCTTCTCTGGACAGTAGAGACAGTTACTCCAACAAAAGCAGGATCTTTTAACACCTTTTGATTTCAGAAGAAGCCGTGAATGAAGGTGTCCCAATACTTTTGTCTATATATATATATATATAATAGTCATGTGAACATGGTTGTATATATATATATATATATATATATATATATATATATATATATATATATATATAATATAGAATTATGTCTTTATTCAGAAACCCTGGATGAACCTAATCTGATTTGATTATTTGATTATTTATTTAAAGATATTTAGAGTTATTTTCCAGTGGAATGGCTGCTACTGAAAGGTGTGTTGGTGTTTACAAAGCGAATCCACTAGCCGCTCTGAGCTTGCTGGGATTACGCAATCCCAAGCCGAGTGTAATGATGAGTGAAGTTATTACCTCAGTCCGACCCCCCAGTCTGAATTAACACACTCCACCAATCTGCTGAGTGCACAGGGCTTTTCACACTGTATATGTGTGTGTGTATATACAGTATATGTGTGTGTGTGTGTATTGATAGAAGAGTCTAAATGTGGTATTTTAAGCGCTGGAAACAGGACATCTCCTCAGAGGAGCAGATCCATCTCCTCTGCTGGGTTAGCATGTCCTTTATACACTCTCCAAGGATATAGGGACATTTAGAAGCCTTGTGAGAGAGGTCTGTGTCCTGACTGTACGCTAAAGACACTAAAGACAGTTTACTGTACCGCCCAGGTAGACTGCAGCCTCATAGGGTCTTAAGTAATGGATTAAGTAATGAATTCGCCACCAGGCACCATCCCCTACACACTGTTCTGGTGGGAAATTCATGACTTCATTTTAACGTCCACTAAATAATGTCTGGTTTTAAGAGGTAATTCCATGTGAACCTGGCCACTAGGGGTGCAATAGTGCGGTAGGGTATTCATGGTACAAATGTTACAAAAAGTGTTGTTGAGAACATACAGTATTAGCCGGATGAGTTGGGCGAGTACACTCTCAAATTCTCCTCTGTATTCTTATTTTCGTCTCGGTTTAGTGGCGGACTGGCGGCTATGTTGGCAAATTGTGATTAGACTGTGATTTGATAATAATAATAATTTTTGACAAATTAATTTTGTATTTTTTTGATAATATGGTTTATATTTGTTATCCCTGTGTTTTCATACCTATATCCAAAACAAGTGGATCCATTCCCCAACTCCCTGAGAATTAACTGCCCCTGGCTTTTAGGTGCCGAATTGCAAAACCCAGCTAAAGAAGCACTGTGTGAATAATGAGAAGGTCAGGTTGCTCATTTATTTGCGAGCAAGTTCACATTGTAAAAGTAGAGTTACTTAAGTTACGGAGATAATGGGAAATCATCATTCATTAACAAACTAGTTAATTAGGTACTTAGCTTACATAGCTTTTGAGAAACTCGCCCCAGAATATCACCTGTATAGTACCTGTATGAGAAGTATGAGATCCTTGGGGAACCTTTTGGGGGGTCTTTAATTTGAAGCTGTGGGGGAGTCTTTTAAGGTGCTTTGAGAATTCTTAGCCGTTGAGGAAAAGGTTTTTAGAAGAAAAGGGTTCTGGTACAAAAACTGCACCGCTCAGGACAGGAAGGCTCTCCAGTGTGTGATTAAGACTGCATAGTCAATTTCCGGAGCAGCCTCCCCCTCACTGCAGGACAGCTACAGGACCAGGGTCATCACAGGCCCACAGCATTATCAGGGACAGTGCACACCCTCAACACAGCCTCTTCACACTCCTCCTACCAGGCCGTTGCTACAGGAGTGTGAAGTTCAGGACAGTCAGACTGAAGAACAGTTTCTATCCACAGGCCATCAGGGTTCTGAACACCTCCTCCCTCTTTACACTCTGAACTGGCTGAACTCTGACATGCACCCATTAATATGTATGTAGATCACTGCTACTGTTTTACAAATACTGTACTTGCACAATGCACATGCACTTCACACTTTACAATAATAATAATAATAATAATAATAATAATAATAATAATAATAATAATTTTGAGTATTATTTAGAATGCACATGTACTTACTTTACTTAGTGTTTTTCTTATACTTAGCTTTACTTTAGTATATATATATATATATATATTTACTAATTTTTATACTTATTTTGTTTCTCTTCATTTATATTAATATTTATAAGATTATGTCAATAAATGGAAGAACTGCAAAGTAAGAATTTCATTGTAAAGTGTAACTGCTTGTTTCTGCTGTGCACATGACAATAAACTCTTAAACATGAACTTAAAGGTTCCTCAAAGCACCTTGAGAGGTTCCTCCTTCCACAATTAAGAAAACTAAGAACCTCTGAAAGCTCCTCAAGGATCTGATACGTTTGACAGTGTAGAGACTGTGAAATGGAAAAGTGTCAAACCTGACACTGAATACAAATGTGGTTCATTACACAACTCTAATCTATTTACTTTTATTATATTTGAAAACTGTAAAACTAAATCAGTTCTGAATTTATTATAATTGATCTAATTCTAGTTTCATCACATCTCACTTTTAAACGACCACCAGACAGTCTGGCCTCAGCCGTTAAAGACTAGTTGAGGTTTGATATTAATGAGGACCTGATCTCAGACTCAAATGGCCATGACTAGTCATAGTCCTGACTCCAGCCCCAGTCTGAGCGACTCTGTTTGATTGGCAGTGTGTTTTACATGCTACATGTTATTATAGCAGTCTGATTCTATATTAAACTCCGCTACGGAAGAAGTGCTTCACATCGTAACTCCTTCGTACTAAGCTCTGAACTCTGAGGCTGACAACTTGATTAGCTCTTTGCTAAAAAGAAATCTCCAAACTTACTTGTAGGCATTTGGGCTTTTAGTGCAGCTGTCAGTCACGAGTGGGGCTGAATAAATTGGCTTCACCTGCAGTGATGGGGTCGCTGGAGTATGCCATCATTTCCATTATGGATGTCAGACCCTACCCCCCTACTTTAAAAACATGACAGTCTCATGTTGACTGTGTAACTGCCTTACTGCAGATGAACATATGTCCTCACTTTTACACTAATATGTTATTATTATTATTAATAATAATAATAATAATAATAATCATAATTTGTATAGTTTTTATAGTATTTCCTATAAGCACCTTGCTACCCCTTTGCTGCAGTAACACTGTAAATTCCCCCTCTGTGGGACTATTATAGGATTATTATATCTAATTTTGTTATATGTTTTGGATCTAATGGATCAGAGCAGATCCAACCATCTTTTCTCTTTTGGTTCTCTTAAAACCAGATCCGGCTCAGATCCTTA